>NC_056536.1:35021589-35041589 GCF_910596095.1 Thunnus maccoyii
TGACAAATCAACATAATTAATGACATTGATTCAAAGCTCCTGTTAATCTGATATAACCATAAAGCACTGCGGACTAAAGCATAAGATAAATAAATAAAAGTAGAGATGTTGCAGAGATAGTTAATGTTTCGTTAGAGTGTCATGTTGCTCAGCATCTGCATTCGTTATGTTTTTAATATAATCAGGGGCTCGATACTGTGGAAAAATGCAGAAACAGAAACAGGATGACAGGTTGTCATGTCTCTGTTCTCTGGCGGTGATTTTTTTTTTTTGCATATCACTGATTGGCTCGATCTGTCGACTGATCCTGGGCGCTGCTATAAATAAACTCTCTCTGTCTTCTGTCGCAGGCTGCGCCGTCGCCAAAACACTACCTGCAGCACGGCCGGCCAACCATTCAGCAAAGTCACTGCAGGTCACCGGCTGCACACGCTGCTGCTGCGGCGGCGGCCTGCTGCAGGAAGCTGACTGAGAGATGAGCCTTAAAACATGTTTCTGTGTTTGTGGCGGGTGGAGAGGTGGCGGCCAGGAAGAGGAGAAGGAAGGAGAGGAGAGAGAGAGGATGGAGAGCAGGTTTAACTGGGAGAAAAAAAAAGGGAAAAGAGTGAGGAGAAAGGTTTGATAAACAATGAAAAAGAGCAGGAAAAGGAGGATTGTGGGCCAGACAACAAGGATGAGAAGAAAGAGGACGAGGAGGAGGAGGAGGAGGAGGAGGAGGAGGAGGAGGAGGGGAGCAGGACAGCAGGAGGCAGATATGGCAGGATGAAGGAAGAAGAGAAAAAAAGGATGCTAAAAGGATCCTAAAGCCTGCAAACCAGATAATGATGAGAAAGACAAGCAGAAAGGAGGAGGAGGAGGAGGAGGAGGAGGAGGAGGAGGAGAAAATAGGAGCATGGTGGGAGGTTACAGGGCTACAGGGTTGAAGATGAAAAGAAGGACAGAAAGAAAGAGAAGGGTCTGGCTTGAGGATAAACATGGAGAAAAGGAGGAAGTGGAAGTACAGTGAAGGAATGTGGAGGACAGACGGTGAGGAGAACAAGGACAACAGGAGGAGGAGGAGGAGGAGGAGGAGGAGGAGAGCAGCTGGTGGGGAAATGGAGGACAAGTAATGAGGAGAGAGGAGTAACAAGACGAGAGGGAAGGTTTAGAAAAGGAAGATTTAAGTCCTCAGTATGCTTCAAACAAATTAGCTTGTACACTGTTGTCATGTGAACTGAAAATTTCTCAAAGAACTTCAGAACAAAGTCAGAGGTTGTTTATCTGCAGCACAACAAGCTGTAAACAGAACAGCGTTCCTGCACATGCTCAGTAGCGTCTGCCGTACACAGAACTACTCTCTGGAGACTGAAAACATGATGCTGTTATTAGTCTTTGGAGCCGTTTCCGAACAAACTAATGTGACCAAACTCTTCATGATGAAGGAACATGTGACCCAGAGCAGCGGTGAGACTCACTGACGTGTTTTTGATAAGATATATCAGGCTTTGATACACACACAATATTTGTTAGTAGATCAGTTCATTGATGGTTTGTCCTTTAAGCTAAAACTGCTCTATTTGGTTGTGTGATGACTTCAGAGGACGTGAACTGCAGCAGACTGCAGGTGATTGGTGGGTCAGGTGTAGCTGACCCTGCACAGAACACCAAAACACCAAAACAGACTGTTAGAGGAGGTTTCCAGTGTGTTAAACCAGCAGTCAGGTGTCCATATGAGCAGTGAAAGAGGTTTTCCTCGCTGTAATCATTCCTCCTGTTCATACTGGATATTAAAGATCCTTCAAATGTGCTTTCAATGGAAGTGATGGAGGATAAAATCCACAGTGTGTCCACACAGTCATTTAAAAGTCTGTGTGAAGCTTCTATTCAGCTTCATCAGTCTGAGTTAGTCATATCAAGTGGATATCTGACACATTTACAGTCTTTTTAGCATCAAATTCCCTCTTTGTGTTTCCTCGGACAGTGTTTCCCTGTTGAGCTGCAGGTGGAAGTATAGTAACAAAAAGAGGAACTTTGGCACTAAAAAGACTGTAACGTTGAAAGATATCTACTTGATTTGATTCATTTGGACGCTGAAGCTTCATATTAGCTTCAGACTGTGGATTTTGTCCTCCATCACTTCCATTGTAAGGTCATTATGAAGGGATCTTCTAATGGTCAGAATGAACAGGAAGAATGAAAACACAGCTTTAATGTTCATTTGATGACTGACTGTTGGTTTAAGACAGAAATTGTGAACGTCCGTTAACATTTCTCCAGTTGGAGAGCTGTTCTGCAAAGACTCTTCTGGGAATTACCATTTTAATTAAAGCACACACACTCGAGTACAGCAGTGTTCAACACACACACACATCGACCTCATATCCTGTGAGCATGTGTGTGTACTCTCCACACACACACACACACACACACACATGCAGCCCATCACATGCATTAAAGCGTCAGACTGTACGGTGAAGCTATTTCTGAGCTGAGAAGTCAGTCAGATCGGAGGTGAGAAAGTGAAGCTGGTTTTAAACTGTGACGAGACACAAAAGAATAGATTCAGATTGATCGCTAATCTCTGGGCTCGTTATCTCGTTACCAACACTGACATCTGTAACTTCAGCTTCCTCCATTAGTGCAGACTGTAAGTTTAATTGTTCTGCTGTCATTTTAATTCATTTTTGTTTTGACAGAATAATGACAGTTATCATATCATGTTCAACCGCTGTGACTTATTGTTAACTGTCATATGTGAGGAAATGTAATTTGTACTTATTATTGGAAAAGTAAAGACAGTGTTCAGCTGGTTTCACCAGTACACCAGTTAACCCTCTGAATCACGCTCTTTAACTGCAGGTTTTTGGCACCGTCACTACATCTCAGCTGAGTGTGTCATATGTTATTTCCAGTAAGATGAACTCAGACAACAGACAGATTTATATAAAGACATCAGCACGTGACTGTAGATGAATCCGTCTCCATCACTGTTAAACTCACATATAACACTTGTATGTATTTATGTTGAAACTATAGTCATCATACGCCGTTAAAACACAGTTTATAATCTACTGAACTGTTACTAACTGCTAGTCCGGTGTTTACAGACTCTTTACTGAGCTGTTCTCTTACCAGCTGCTCCAACAACAAACTCACACTCTGGGAAAACAGGAAGTAGAAGTTGCAGGAGCGACCAGGAAGTACAGACACAGTGATCCGTCTGCTAGAAATCACCTTCATATACGACTAAAAACTGTTTCCCAGTGACGTTGTTATCAAACATAATCTCAGCCTGGATGATGTTCACAGCTAACGTTTAACTTGTAGTCTTCAGCCGCGACCAATGATGACTCAAGTGACATCATCAGTGACATCATCAGTGACATCATCAGCTCCCTCCGGAGACACAGAAGACTTAATACTTCTTACAGACAACAGCAGAGATACACACTGAGGAGTTTCCTCCTCCTCAAAGCCACTTCAAGTCTGATACCGACAGACTGAAACAGAAACTGTTGTGCAGTCCTGTCCAGAGGTTTTAGACACTAACAGTAAAGTGAGGAGGCTTTGAATAGTTGTTATTGATCAGTTAACTTGATTCAGAGTTGAGTAAACAGCAGAAAGTAAAGCTGTGAGCAGTTCCAGGTACTCGGCAGGTCGGTTGTTCCTGCGTCTCGGAGAAGTCGCCACAGTTCTTCTGTCTCTTCATGTTGATCCCAGACTGACTCCATGATGTTGAGCTTCTTTATGACTCTGACTGGATGTTTGGGCTCTAAAGACACTACAACCTTTGCACAGTGCTGTATATTCTTAACTCTGCCAAAAACACAAAGACTTAGTTTAACACCTGGATCATTATAATCCAATAAAGCACTTAGAGTCACAAATAGCAGCAATTAGTCTGATCCACTGGAACAATGAACAGCCCTCAGAGACGCATCACTCTGTTACCTCTTTAAAACATATTTCAACTGATGAACACAACTTACCAAAGATATGAACATTTCCTGCTGCACGATTTAATGATAATAACAAAACTGAATTTATGTTTTACTTGATTTATTATTTTTATTTTATTATTTTGACTTAAATATTGACTGATGTGAAAAACTTATTCTGATAAGACCTTTTCCGTATCTCGCAGCTTTAACATTGTTCCATACAGACTCTAGAGCTGAAATTACTGGATGATTAATTGATTGAAAGAAAAAAATTTTGATAATTGATTAATCGTTTTAAGGACTCATATTCTGCACATTTCCAGCTCTATATTTATATTCTGGGGCTCTACTGGAATATCTTTGTATGATTTCCAGTTAAAAACTCCTTATTTATCTTCTACTGGTCCTTTATGCAGCCCCTCAGTTCAGCCTCTGTCTGAAACAGGCCGTTTTAGCTCCTGTCTCTTTAAGGCCCCGCCTCCTGATGAGCCCACTCTGTTCTGATTGGTCAGCTTTCAGGAAGCTTCCTCCGGCTCCGGAGGCTACATAAAGAAACTATAGTAGCAGGATTTCACTTCTTTTTCTCCTTCTTTACTCCAAATGTCAACTTCTCAAATCCATCCGTACATGTTGGAGCTGAACAACACATGGAAACACCTTAGCAACCACCTTAGCAACCACCTTAGCAACCAAGGCTATGGAACAGGCAGCCGTTTGTGGACATGTGCAAACAATCTGACGTCATCACGAGGAGGAAGTGGAGGTCACTGCACAAACGAAGCGTCTGGCAGGTTGAAGCCCTGAGCTTTGACTTGCAGGCAGCGTTTCTACATACGTTCACCTCAAGTTTCTGAACTTTGACCCTGTTTAACATGCGACATCAGAACAGAATATAAACAACAGGAAACCACTAAAAGTATATTATGGCCCCTTTAAGTCATTTTTTAAGCAGAAATGCTCAAAATTTTCCGACAGCAGCTTCTTACGTGAATATTTGATAGTTTTCCAGTTTTCCATGATAGTAAACGCAACATCTTCATGTTTGTGACTGTTGATCAGACAAAACAAGTCATGTAAATATGTTCACTTGGACTTCAGGCAATAATGATCCACATTTTATACACTGATCAATCAATGGATTATTAAAGAGAATAATTACAGTCCGTCTATGTTGGAATAATACGAGCTGTCCCTCACAACTTTACAACAATTGAGCTCAATAGAAACTAAAACATTCAAGTCTTCAAACAGAGTCTCTCTTCAGGACCAGCAGATGGAGGAGCTCAGACTGGACTTCACTGCTGCTAATTGATTACTGATTTGTGATTAATAAAAATAATGTAGCCAAATGATGAGGAGTAACTAGCCAGTAAAACTGCTGGTGTAGTGATGGACTCAGTTCTCCACAGTGGTGGAAAGTAACTAAGTACATTTACTCAGTACAGTTTTGAGGTACTTGTACTCATCATATCATCTCACGATCCCTCAGATTTATCTGCTGACCCTTTGGAGGGGCCCCGACCCCTAGGTTGGGAACCACTGGACTAAACTAGCTAACTGTATATAAAGTAGTGTAAACTAGCTCCACCTCCAGCAGCTACAACAGTAACATGCTGCTCTAACACTGATGCTTCACTATTAATAATCTAATGATGTCATATATAATAATATATCAGTCAGAGGGACCAAACCACTACTTTTACTGCAATACTTTAACTACATCAAGCTCATAATACTTATGTACTTTTACTGCAATACTTTAACTACATCAAGCTCATAATACTTATGTACTTTTACTGCAATACTTTAACTACATCAAGCTCATAATACTTATGTACTTTTACTGCAATACTTTAACTACATCAAGCTCATAAAACTTATGTACTTTTACTGCAATAATTTAACTACATCAAGCTCATAATACTTATGTACTTTTACTGCAATACTTTAACTACATCAAGCTCATAATACTTATGTACTTTTACTATGGAATAATAATAATAATGGAGTATTTTACATGGCAGTATTGGTACTTTTACTGCAGCAAAGGATCTGAGTTCTTCTTCTACTACTGATTATTACACATTAAAATAGTGACTCTTCTGTTTCTGGCCTCAAGCTGGTTTTTCTCTTCAGGGTTTGGAAAACATTTCCAGTCAGTGTTTGAAGGTTTATCCGACTGATCCTGGTCCAGTTCCTGAATATTTAGACCAAACAGTAAAGTAGGTCAATGATTACCTGCTCTGGACTGATCAAATTTAATATTCATGTTGAACGTGTAGTAGTCTATAGTGAAAGATTGTTGATATTTCTTTCCTCTTTTCTTCTTTCTGAAATATGAAGTGGAAACATTTTACAGTTTTTATCGGACTAACAAACCACTTGAGTCACTAAATGTTTGAATGCAACAACAAATGTGAAAACAAACTGAATCTCTGCTCAACACTCACACCTGCTAGTTAGTGATAGAAAGTGAGGAGGAGTGAAAACATGTGAGCTGCAGTGACCATCTGCACAGCTCATCATTGCTTTGTCATTTCTCTAAAGGGCTTCCAGGTGATGTAACAGCCTCAGGCGGCCATGTTGGAAGTCCTACGCTCTTGAGTAACAGCGATATTATGAGCAGATGTTGTCTTTGTGTTCAGAGATGGTTACTGAGTGAGCGATGGTTTCATAACTGATACATCAGACTGAAGTTGAGTGTTTCTATGTGAGCTGTTTATTCTCTAGAAAGCATCGGGACTAGAATTCATCTCTGTCGCTACATCCTTACTAAGGGTCGGTCTACTTGCTGGAGTAGTAAACTAGGTTTCATTACATAGGAGTCTACATACGTAACTGATTGTTTTCCAGGTATTAGTCATACCCCATGAGATAACTGTTGGTAACTGTTGTATTATCATAATATTACACTCGAGGGTGTAATATTGTCCCTGAACGCATCACTGTTGTGCCAACAATGACGTTAAACACACCGTCTGACTGATGCTGCCTGATGAAGAGCGCTGAGCTCTCGTTATCCAAAACCTCCTCTGTGCTGTTCATGATACCTCAGTCTAATGAGTTTACAGTCAACTCATCACTTCCAGTCAGAAGAACTCGTCACTAAGAGCTCTGACATGGAGTTGAACTAACTTGAAATTTTAAAAACGATATATTTAAGCTACGTTGACGACAAAATATCAGTCGATTACTCTAAATTGTTTGTTTGATATTTCCCCCTGTTATACTGTTCACATCTCTACAGTATCAGCTGCTGTAGATTAAATATTCTGCCAGACTTCTCGTTCCCAGGACGTCAAGTACCAGCGCTTTGTCACGCCGCCCCCTCGGTGCCTGATACCGACGCACAAGGTGCCCTTCAGCAAACCCATGTGGCGAACTCTAACCAGTTGCTCTGATGCGGATGGGTTTACATCGGATGCCTCTCATACAGATGCCAAAGGACGCCTCGTGCATCAGTATCAGACGGCGAGGAGGCGTGTCAAAGCGTCAGTATTTGACGCCCTGGGATGAAACCTTTAACGTCTGTTAGAAGAATACTGCACTGATCTAACAACAAGGTTCAGGTTGGTCATTATGTAACAGCTGCTTCTCTCCAGACGGACCCTGAACATTTTCCCTCCACAGCCAAAACTTCATCTGACACTAATATGACGATCCAGCAGTCTCAGTTAGCTAAATCCAGTCAGTATCTTCCAACGTTACAACCTGTTTATAATAGCAGCTAATAGCTTTCAGAATGGTCAGCGTTGTATTGAACCTGCTTTTGTCAGAATACTTGATGATGCTTGATAGTCCTTTATCTTTGTTATCAATGTCAAATATCTCACTATAGTTCCACTCGAAGCTTTAAACTGAAACTAAAATCTCCCACAAAGCTCAGAGTGTCTCAGTGTTTGTCTCTCAGTGTTTACAGAGCTGCAGGAACAGATTGAGGGAATATTTAGACTCTGATTCAGCCGCGTCGTCCTGTAACGACGTTAAAACGCCTCACTTCACTTTTACCTGCATCACCACAGTCGGCAGGGGTTCATTTCAAGCCTTGGAAGCCTGACTGCTGCCGTCCTGCTCAGCCAATTATTCTCTCAACACATTTAAACACACATACACACACACGCACACACACACACACACACACACATACACACACACACACACACACACACACACACACATACACACACACACACACACACACACACACACACACACGCACACACACAGTTGGAGCAGTGCAAGCTGTTTATATGAGCCTGTTTCTTCCCCTGCTGCAGTAAAGCTGGTCGGTGTGTATTTAGGATCTGAGCTGAGCAGACATAATAAGCCCTGATCATCCACCCACAGCCCTCTGCACACACACACACACACACACACACACACACACACACACACACACACACAGATACTGTATAGCGCAGGGTAGTTAGTATTTTGCTGCATCATGTCTCTGAGGAAACCAGAGAAGTGAAGGACTGAACGGTGAATCTGAGGACTTTTACTCTCTGTTGTTTAACAGGATTATTAATATGATGATTATTATGGACATTTTACAGTCTTAAATTGTATTTTAGCTCCAGATAGTGACCAGATTTACATGAACTTTGCTGTGGATGTTCATGGTGACCAGAGGATGTTTACTGGTGACACATGAAACAAACGTCCTTACAGAACAATACTGGCGTTACAGCAGTTATCTAGTTTCACTTGATTTATTTAAGAAATCTTGTTGAGATGAAGATTTCTTTTGCACGAGAGACATGAGAATCTAACCAATCAGCAGCCGCTGCGTCTTGAGGCTGAAGTGGCGACATCAGCTGGTTAGGGTTGGAGTTGGGGTTGGGGTTAGGGTTGGGGTTAGGGTTAGGGCTGGGGTTAGGGTTAGGGGTTAGAGTTAGGGCTGGGGTTAGGGTTAGGGTTAGGGTTGGGGTTAGGGGCTAGGGTTAGGGCTGGGGTTAGGGTTGGGGTAGGGGTTAGGGTTAGGGCTGGGGTTAGGGTTAGGGTTAGGGTTGGGGTTAGGGTTGGGGTTAGGGTTAGGGTTAGGGTTGGGGTTAGGGTTAGGGGCTAGGGTTAGGGCTGGGGTTAGGGTTGGGGTTGGGGTTAGGGTTAGGGCTGGGGTTAGGGGCTAGGGTTAGGGCTGGGGTTAGGGTTGGGGTAGGGGTTAGGGTTAGGGCTGGGGTTAGGGGCTAGGGTTAGGGCTAGAGTTAGGGTTGGGATTAGGGTTGGGGTTAGGGGCTAGGGTTAGGGCTGGGGTTAGGGTTGGGGTTGGGGTTAGGGTTAGGGCTGGGGTTAGGGGCTAGGGTTAGGGCTAGGGTTAGGGTTGGGATTAGGGTTGGGGTTAGGGGCTAGGGTTAGGGCTGGGGTTAGGGTTGGGGTTAGGGCTGGGGTTAGGGTTGGGGTAGGGGCTAGGGTTAGGGCTGGGGTTAGGGTTGGGGTTGGGGTTAGGGTTAGGGCTGGGGTTAGGGGCTAGGGTTAGGGCTGGGGTTAGGGTTGGGGTAGGGGTTAGGGTTAGGGCTGGGGTTAGGGTTAGGGTTAGGGCTGGGGTTAGGGTTGGGGTAGGGGCTAGGGTTAGGGCTGGGGTTAGGGTTGGGGTTGGGGTTAGGGTTAGGGCTGGGGTTAGGGGCTAGGGTTAGGGCTGGGGTTAGGGTTGGGGTAGGGGTTAGGGTTAGGGCTGGGGTTAGGGTTGGGGTTAGGGTTGGGGTTAGGGCTGGGGTTAGGGTTAGGGCTGGGGTTAGGGTTGGAGTTGGGGTTAGGGTTAGGACTGGGGTTAGGGTTATCTGAGTGATCCAGGACTCACACTGAGTTGCACTATTGTCACAATATTTCACTAAGTTTAATTTTTACAGTCTGTGCATCCTCCACATTTGCAGCCTCACTGAACATCTTCTCTATTATCGAACTACAATCATAATGGAGGCAAACAGACTTATAAAACACTCATCTGACAAACTTTAAAGAAATATTTTGGGCCATCAGCTTACTTGCTTTCATGCGGAGAGTCAGAGGAGAAGAAGGATAATACTTTCATGTCTTTGTGGATAATATGAAGCTAAAGCCAGCAGGTGACTAGCTTAGCTTAGCTTAGCATAAAGACTGGAAGCATCACCTCACTGGTTCATATGTTTCCATTCTTTGTTGTAACTCAGGTGTGAACAGCTGAGTGGAAACGTCTTCATTAAAAACCTGAAGCTGTTTAATCTGAGGAGGAGGAAGATGTGAAGAAGAAGAGAGGAACGTTGTTGGAACGTTGTCGGAGTGTTTTTAGGGGGTTTAGATAATAACTTCAGGCTTTTTATAAACACCAGCCAGAAACTGAAGTCACATGCAAACATTATTTTCAGCTTCACACCCGTCTGCAGCAGAGGAAAGATTAATATAAACTGATTCGAGAGTCAAATGTCATTTAGCATCATGAGAACTTTTACTTTTGATACTTATTAAATTTTGCAACTAATACTTCTGTACTTTTATTTAAGAAAGATTTTAATTGGATGCATATTTGACTGCAACTTTTACCAGTATTAGTATTTTTATACTGTGTTATTTCTACTTTGACTTAAGGCAGCTATAATCTATATTTTTATAATAACGTCGCTATGACCTCCTGACCTTTCCTCTAGCGCCACCCTCAGGACAAACTTTACATGTTTAGCTCCAGAGAACAGCTACATCATCAGTGTGTTTGATATAATAACGTTGTCCCACAAAGCCTGAGCAGGGACTCGGATCAGAACCTGCTCAGAGGTTTCCAGGCAACAGCCTCGCTCCTCTGGGATTAAAGCAACAATGCTGCTGAGTCAACTCCTTCAGCATCGCCCCCCCGAGCAGCCTGCATGACTCAGTCCGTGTCTTCTCTTCACCAACACTCCCAGCGGCAGAGCAAAGAGCTAATGAAGCAGCTGACTGCTGGGGACGGGGGGGGGGGGGGGCTGCAGTCCCACCTGGACCAGGCTGGAAATGACTCCTCCAATATCCTGTTATCTCATCTGATCAATGAATATGATCACTGCAGTGATTCCAGATGATACAACTACACAACAAAGCAGAATAAACAGCTGCAGTTCATGACTCAACATCTCCGCACCGTTGATTAGACAGATTACTGAAGATGAATCAACAACTGTTTTGATAATGAGTCATTTTTTTAGGAAAAAATACTGAAATTCTCTGATTCCAGCATCTTAATGTGAATATTATCTTTAGTCTCTGTGACAGTAAACACACAACATCACAACATTTTATGAACATGAACATGTTGATGCAGGAGGAGACTGAACCAGTTTGGATGTGGACTGAACTAACACACAGCTCCATTTTATTATTATTATTATTATTATTATTATTATTATTATTATTATTATTATTTTAATCGTTAGTCATACTATTGATCGTATGACATGATCTTCATCAGGAGATGGAGTTGTTGTTGAAGTGATCATCTGCATCTCCGTGACAACCAGGTAACTAATGAAATCATGTCACATGATCAAAAGCTAAAACCACTATTGGTCAGATGTGACCTTTGAACCTTAACAGCAGAACCTTCCCATTCAGTCTTCTAGTTCATTACTGTGCAGATATTAAAGAATCATAAATAATAATAAACATGATGGTCATTATCGATTAATCTGCAGATTATTTTCTTGATTCATTGATTCACAGTTTAACTGTTCATTAATAGATTATCAAAATATTTGCTTATTAATTTTCTTTCAATCGACTAATTGATTAATTGACTCCTTGCAGATGTTATTGTAACATTTAATTACATTAATTGTTTTTAATTGTAATTTCAAACCGTTTTCTCAGTAAACAAGTAGTTTTAGTTATTGATTATGGATCGGTCCTTATTATAAACTCAGTTATAGCAGAGATCTGCAGACATATTCAGGACATGTTCATAAAGAAGTCCAGATGTTTGAGCTTCAATAAACATCTGGATGAAGATGTGTGACATCACTGGTTTAATAACTGGTTATCTGAACTGGTTTCTATTCTTATAACAGTGTTTCATCTGTTAGAAGATCATCTGTGAAGACGTTGTGACCGTCACATGACTCCGACTGTGAGGTCAGAGAAGAAAATCAGACAGCCGTCTGATTGGTCGACGCTGACAGCAGACTCGTTAGTGAGGCAGATTAACCCTCCATAACGAGACAGACCACGTTACATCCCAGAAACCCACGAACCCATAACGAGACAGACCACGTTACATCCCAGAAACCCACGAACCCATAACGAGACAGACCACGTTACATCCCAGAAACCCACGAACCCATAACAAGATAGACCACGTTACATCCCAGCTGTTACTGACTGAAAGAGCAGAACATCAACTTACTGATGCAGCTCACGAACCCACAAACCTGCAAACCCACCAACCCACAAACCCACGAACCACAAACCCACGAACCCATAACGAGATAGACCACGTTACATCCCAGCTGTTACTGACTGAAAGAGCAGAACATCAACTTACTGATGCAGCTCACGAACCCACAAACCTGCAAACCCACCAACCCACAAACCTGCAAACCCACCAACCCACAAACCTGCAAACCCACGAACCACGAACCCACAAACCCACGAACCACAAACCCACGAACCACAAACCCACGAACCACGAACCCACGAACCCACAAACTCTCTAACCCATAAACCCACCAACCCACCAACCCACGAACCACGAACCCACAAACCCACGAACCACAAACCCACGAACCACAAACCCACGAACCCACAAACCCACAAACTCTCTAACCCATAAACCCACCAACCCACCAACCCACGAACCACGAACCCACAAACCCACGAACCCACAAACCCACAAACTCTCTAACCCATAAACCCACAAACCACAAACCACAAACCACGAACCCGCAAACCACAAACCCACGAACCCACAAACCCACAAACTCTCTAACCCACAAACCCACGAACCCACAAACCCACAAACCACGAACCCACCAACCCACAAACCCACAAACCCACAAACTCTCTAACCAACGAACCCACGAACCCACAAACCACAAACCACAACCCACGAACCCACAAACCCATGAACCCTGACCACCCGAAGTCCTGCAGTTCAACCAATGAATGAAGGAAAACCAGTTAGAGACTCAAACACTCATATTTCTGTTATTATCAGAACCTTTAAATGTTCAAACAGCAGGAACATTTGTTACCAGATATCATGAGAAACTATCAGAGTGTCACATATGAGGCTGCAACTATTGATCATTTTCATTATCGATTGATAAGACTTATTATTATATATATATTTTTATTGTCGTTGTGGCTGTTGCAATGAAATTTCACTTGAAAACTCCTTAAAATGCAGCATAAAACAGATTAATAAAGTCATAAAACAGATTAATAAAGTCATAAAACAGATTAATAAAGTCATAAAACAGATTAATAAAGTCATAAAACAGATTAATAAAGTCGTAAAACAGATTAATAGAGTCGTAAAACAGTTGGAAACTACAGGATACTTTAATAAAAGTAAAAACAAAATCAATGATCAATGACCTGCGAGTCTGGTCTACACTTAAAAACTCAAATATATCAAACTAAAAAGAATAAAATCAACTAATATTCACATATTAGATCAGAACCAGTCAATTGTTTGCAGTTTAGTTTTCTGTCATTCAACAAATTAATTAATCAGCTGATTGATTCAGTTCTACAACAGATGAATGAATTATATGAATTAATAATAAACTGACTAATCTAAAGTCCTCCACATTAAGCTCTAGATCGGTGTTTGATCATGTGACTCCAGAAGCGTCTCTATCAGCAGTAATCATCACTGATAATCAATAATCATGTTTGATGAGGATGTCGTCTTTAGGAAACACTGGTGACCTTAAATATCAACAGATTATCAATAAAGAAAACAACGGTTAGTTTCAGCCTCCTGCAGCAGACCAGCAGCTTCCTGTCAGTCACATGACCTCCAGTCTCCAGCTGACCCCAGCAATCAGCTGATAAACAAGATGGCTGCTGGCTGACCTTAAATATCCCCGAACCTCCATCAACACAGACCGAGCAGCTTCACAAGCAGCTTCAGGTTAACGAGGTTAACGAGGTTAACGAGGTTCACTAACGGTGTGTCAGCAGTCTCACTGCTAAAAAACCTGTAACATCATTTAATAAAGACCTGATGTTCACTCAGCTTTAAACTGAGGAGCAGATGTTAGTGATGATCATCTGAAAAGTTCTAAGACACACACACACACACATACACACACACTCACACACACTCACATACACACACACTCACACACACTCACATACACACACACTCACATACACACACACTCACACACACCCACACACACACACACCCACCCACCCACACACACACTCACACACACACACTCACACACCCACCCACACACACACTCACACACACCCACACACATACACACACACTCACACACACTCACACACACACACACACTCACACACCCACACACATACACACACACTCACACACACTCACATACACACACACTCACACACACTCACACACACACACTCACACACACACACTCACACACCCACACACATACACACACACTCACACACACTCACATACACACACACTCACACACACTCACACACACACACACACTCACACACACATACACACACACTCACACACACTCACACACACACCCACACACACACTCACACACACACACTCACCCACACACACTCACACACACACCCACACACACACTCACACACACACACTCACACACACACACACACACACTGTAGAGGGACAGGTAGATACATGTACACGAGCACAAGCACAAGCGTGCACGCGCATAAAAGGTCAATAGAAAGCAGATCTCTGCGCACATCAGCAGCAAGAACAGCATCAGTACCACTGACTGTAAGAACAGCAGCATCATCATCATCATCATGTCGCATCTGATGAAGGTTTACAATCATCAGCTGCTTAACAGAAACACGACGCGCGCGCAGTGCGCCATCACAGGCACGCAGCGACATGTCGGCGCGAAGCTTCTTACCAGTACAGCAGCTTGTTGTGAAGGATCGCGGGCGTTTTGTCCGAAGCGCAGTTGATGCACCACATTGCTGCTGTTGATCAACGCGGCAACAACAACAACAACAGGCGGGAGGAGACCGACAGAGAGAGAGAGAGAGAGAGAGAGAGAGAGAGACAGGTGGGAGAGAGACAGGTGGGAGAGAGGACGGAGACACTGAGCGACTATCCGCTGCTGCCTCAGCCTCTCTCTCTCCTGCTCTCCGTCTCCTTCCCTCGCTTTTCGTCAGAGATGCATCATCATCCTCCTCCTCCTCCTCCTCCTCCTCCCGGTCCTTCCCTTCTCTCTCTCTCTTCAGCTGCGTGTGTCTGTTCTTCTCTTTAAAGAGTAACTTTAGAAGGGAAGCAGCTCCACTGACTCATTGTTCCGCTTCTATAAAGTTGAAGGACATTTATTAAAAATGCTGAAAATCAAAAAGCTGCAGCAGCTGAGAGATCCTGACTCTCACACGTTTCCACTTCACAGGTCCAAACGTCTCTGTATTAATGGCAGACGTGACTTATTATGATTAAACTTGAGCATAAAGATGTGTGACGTCAGGTGGAGACACAGCTGTGACTCTTCATCAGTCCTTCAGTGATGAAGATCAGTGATTCAGCTCCAACATGTACAGACGGATTTGAGAAGTTGACATTTGGAGTAAAGAAGGAGAAAAAGAATTGAAATCCTGCTACTATAATTTGTTTACGAGGAAGCTTCCTGAAGCTGACCAATCAGAACAGAGTGGGCTCATCAGGAGGCGGGGCTTAAAGAGACAGGAGCTAAAACGGCCTGTTTCAGACAGAGGCTGAACTGAGGGGCTGCATAAAGGACCAGTAGAAGATAAATAAGGAGTTTTTATTCCAGTAGAACCCAGAATATAAATATAGAGCTGGACATGTGCAGAATATGTGTCCTTTAAATGTGTCAAAATGAACACAAGAGGAACTTATCTCATGTTGTAAGTTGCAGCTCGCATGTTGTGAACAGAGCCGTTTCTAACATAATGTAAAACCCCACAAAACAAAGTAAACACAGTAAGCTAGTTAGCCGGGCATGCTAACTGCAGCAGCTAACGTTGAAGCAGATAAACTGTGTGTGTTTCCTGTGTGCAGGGATCCACAGCTAAACTGTTCCAGCTTACAGTCACAGTTACAGTTGTTCTCTGTTTAGGGAGGGAAGTGGAGTCCTGAACACTCAGTGACTGATGAGTCCTGTTTCCTCCAGTTTTTAAAGGAGATAAAACATGTGAACTGCTGTGATGTGTGTGACAAGGTTTAGGTGGATGATTTTACCATCAACAACAGGAAGGAAAAGATACAGCGTTAGACAGTAGCAGGTGAGTTTCTATCTGGACCGTCTGCAGGCGCAGCTGCAGCTCTCTGTATTTAGAAGGTGACAGCACTTTACATTCAGTGTTTCATATAGTTTTATAAGCTGCTAGAACTTTATTAACTTTATTAACTGCCAGTCAGAGCAGCTGCTCGTTAGCAGACGCTCAGAACGAGACGCTCGGTTTAGAGCTGAAGAAGAAGAAGAAAGAATAAATCACAGATGTATTTCAGGAGACGATGAAGACAAGATGAGACGTCAGGAGTCTGTTGTGTTTTACGAGCATGAAATGAGAATCTCATGGACCGTCACACAATCACAACACAGAGCTCAGTTGTGCTTCTTATTTCAGTGATGAGATGCTGATTTGGCTGCAGAGAGTGTGACAACACAGATGAGCTGACTGGTTAGACTGGTTAGACTGGTTAGACTGGTTAGTGTGTGTGTTTGATGACGTGTAGACGTCAGTACGACCTCCTGACTGCACTGAAGTTCTTTATGAAATTTATAATGTAGCACAAAGTCAGAGGTTGTTTATCTGCAGCACAACAAGCTGTAAACAGAACCACGTTCCTGCACATGCTCAGTAGCGTCTGCCGTACACAGAACTACTCTCTGGAGACTGAAAACATGATGCTGTTATTAGTCTTTGGAGCCGTTTCTAAACACACTAACGTGACCAAACTCTTCATGATGAAGGAACATGTGACCCAGAGCAGCGGTGTGGTGGTTTTAATAGTTTTGATATAAGATATATCAGCTTTGATACACACACAACACTGGTTAGTAGTAGTTCGCCAACATGAGGACAAATGTAGAAAATCAGCAGAATGATCCTTTAAGTGTAAACTAGTCACATAGAGTCACAGTGATACTAGTGCTGATACATCAAACATCTTGTATTTATTGTTATATCTCGTTCTATATGTATCATATATGTATATTTTGGAGTTCTGTCAGTGTCTGTGATGTTCAACATGAGGTGAAAAACAGTCCAGATGTATTAAACGGGATGATTTTATATCCTCTCTCCCTCTTTCTTTCTTTCTCTCTATCCATCCTTCAGTCTCGGGACGGTTACTGTGGGCAACAAAGCGTGAAACATGAAAGAGCTTCCCCTCGGTTTCCGTGGCAACGGGAGCCGGGGCATTCCATAATTTTTCTGCTCTGCTCGATGACAAAATGTATTGACCCGCACATCCTTCCTCCTCCTCTCTTCCTCCTCCTCTCTTCCTCTCCTTCACTATGTGTTCTTCTTCTTCTCCTCTTTCTTTCTTTCTATCTTTCTCTTTTTTCTCTCTTTCCTCCCTCGTTCATTCAGGTCTGACTTCTCTTTTCATCACTTTTCTTCCCCTCGTTTTCATGTCTGTTCTCTTACTGTTTTACCCATCCATCCATCCGTCCATCCATCCATCCATCCATCCATCCATCCATCCGTCCATCCATCCATCCATCCATCCATCCATCCGTCCATCCGTCCATCCGTCCGTCCGTCCGTCCGTCCGTCCTCCCCCCTCTCCTCCCTCCTCAGTGACTCTTCAGCCTGAGGACAAGCTTGTATAATTCATCATTACTGTTCATAAGCTTCCCTCCTCCTTCTTTCTCCTTCTATCCTTCAGTCTTTCCACTCATCCTTTCCCACACAACTCTCCATCCCTCTTTTCCCAATCTCTGTCTTTCCTTCCCTCCCTCTTTCTTTCCTTCAATCTCATCATCACATCAGCTGCTTCTCTAACATTCAGCTGCCTCTTCCCGAGGAAGAAGAAGAAGAAAGAAAAATAAAACCAACCCCACCCAGCAGGACGACTGGACGGCGTTCTGACCGAGCAAATAAACAACTTTATCACAAACACACAAACACACAAACACACACACACAAACACACAAACACAAACACACAAACACACAAACACACAAACACACAATCACAAACACACAAACACACAAACACACAAACACACAAATACACAAACACAAACACACAAACACACGTGGCAACGTTTCATCCTGTAAACAACAACAACACCTGTGACCAAGATCAAGCTGCTGTGAGTCTGTTCATACAAGACAAAGAGAGAAAGAAGAGGAGGTGAAAGAAGAGGAGGTGATGGAGGAGGTGATGGAGGAAGTGATGGAGGAGGTGATGGAGGAGGTGATGAAGGAGGTGATGGAGGAAGTGATGGAGGAGGTGATGGAGGAGGTGATGAAGGAGGTGATGGAGGAGGTGATGGAGGAGGTGATGGAGGAGGTGATGAAGGAGGTGATGGAGGAGGTGATGGAGGAGGTGATGAAGGAGGTGATGGAGGAGGTGATGGAGGAGGTGATGGAGGAGGTGATGAAGGAGGTGATGGAGGAGGTGATGGAGGAGGTGATGGAGGAGGTGATTGAGGAAGTGATGGAGGAGGTGATTGAGGAGGTGATGGAGGAGGTGATGGAGGAAGTGATGGAGGAGGTGATGGAGGAGGTGATGAAGGAGGTGATGGAGGAGGTGATGGAGGAGGTGATTGAGGAAGTGATGGAGGAGGTGATGGAGGAGGTGATTGAGGAGGCGATGGAGGAGGCGATGGAGGAGGCGATGGAGGAGGTGATGGAGGAGGTGATGGAGGAGGTGATTGAGGAGGCGATGGAGGAGGCGATGGAGGAAGTGATGGAGGAAGCGATGGAGGAGGCGATTGAGGAGGCGATGGAGGAGGCGATTGAGGAGGCGATGGAGGAGGCGATGGAGGAGGTGATGGAGGAGGTGATGGAGGAGGCGATGGAGGAGGCGATTGAGGAGGCGATGGAGGAGGCGATTGAGGAGGTGAGGATGGAGGAGATGATGGAGGAGGAGGTGATGGAGGAGGTGATGGAGGAGGTGATGGAGGAGGCGATGGAGGAGGTGAGGATGGAGGAGATGATGGAGGAGGAGGTGATGGAGGAGGTGATGGAGGAGGTGATGGAGGAGGTGAGGATGGAGGAGGTGATGGAGGAGGCGATGGAGGAGGCGACGGAGGAGGCGACGGAGGAGGTGATGGAGGAGGCGACGGAGGAGGTGACGGAGGAGGTGATTGAGGAGGCGACGGAGGAGGCGACTGAGGAGGCGACGGAGGAGGCGATTGAGGAGGCGATGGCGGAGGCGATGGAGGAGGCGATTGAGGAGGCGATGGAGGAGGCGATTGAGGAGGTGAGGATGGAGGAGATGATGGAGGAGGAGGTGATGGAGGAGGCGATGGAGGAGGCGATGGAGGAGGCGATGGAGGAGGCGATTGAGGAGGCGATGGAGGAGGCGACGGAGGAGGAAGTGATTGAGGAGGCGATGGAGGAGGCGACGGAGGAGGCGATGGAGGAGGCGATTGAGGAGGTGAGGATGGAGGAGATGATGGAGGAGGAGGTGATGGAGGAGGCGATGGAGGAGGCGATGGAGGAGGCGATTGAGGAGGCGATGGAGGAGGCGATGGAGGAGGAAGTGATTGAGGAGGCGATGGAGGAGGCGACGGAGGAGGCGACGGAGGAGGCGACTGAGGAGGCGACGGAGGAGGCGACGGAGGAGGTGACTGAGGAGGTGATGGAGGAGGCGATGGAGGAGGTGATTGAGGAGGCGATGGAGGAGGCGATGGAGGAGGTGATGGAGGAGGTGATTGAGGAGGTGACGGAGGAGGTGAGGGAGGAGGCGATGGAGGAGGCGATGGAGGAGGTGATTGAGGAG
>NC_056536.1:35046589-35049089 GCF_910596095.1 Thunnus maccoyii
TAACTGTGAGCAGGTAGTGTACAGCTAACTGTGAGCAGGTAGTCTACGGCTAACTGTGAGCAGGTAGTGTACAGCTAACTGTGAGCAGGTAGTGTACAGCTAACTGTGAGCAGGTAGTCTACAGCTAACTGTGAGCAGGTAGTGTACAGCTAACTGTGAGCAGCTAGTCTACAGCTAACTGTGAGCAGCTAGTCTACAGCTAACTGTGAGCAGGTATTCTACAGCTAACTGTGAGCAGGTAGTGTACAGCTAACTGTGAGCAGCTAGTCTACAGCTAACTGTGAGCAGGTAGTCTACAGCTAACTGTGAGCAGGTAGTCTACAGCTAACTGTGAGCAGCTAGTCTACAGCTAACTGTGAGCAGGTAGTGTACAGCTAACTGTGAGCAGGTAGTCTACAGCTAACTGTGAGCAGTTAGTCTACAGCTAACTGTGAGCAGCTAGTCTACAGCTAACTGTGAGCAGCTAGTCTACAGCTAACTGTGAGCAGCTAGTCTACAGCTAACTGTGAGCAGCTAGTCTACAGCTAACTGTGAGCAGGTAGTGTACAGCTAACTGTGAGCAGCTATCAATCAATCAATCAATCAATCAATCAATCTTTATTTATATAGCGCCATATCACAACAGAAGTCATCTCAAGGCACTTTTCACATAGAGCAGGTCAAGACTGTACTCTTTAATTTACAGAGACCCAACAATTCCCCCATGAGCAGCACTTGGCGACAGCGGTAAGGAAAAACTCCCCTTTAACGGGTAGAAACCTCAAGCAGACCCCGGCTCTTGGTGGGCGGCCATCTGCTTTGACCGGTTGGGTTGAGAGAGAGAAAGAGAGAGGGAAAGGGGGAGGGGGGACAGAAGAAAACAATGACAACAACAAACAACAACAAGCACAAGCAGCAACAGCCAGGGAAGGATGCCATCAGGACTGTGAAGGACTGATGGCATCCTTAGCTAGTTAGCTAGTCTACAGCTAACTGTGAGCAGGTAGTCTACAGCTAACTGTGAGCAGGTAGTGTACAGCTAACTGTGAGCAGGTAGTCTACAGCTAACTGTGAGCAGGTAGTCTACAGCTAACTGTGAGCAGGTAGTGTTCAGCGGCTTTTTACAGCTTGTCCTCTGAAAAGGACGCTATGAGACGCTGAGAGTGAACCAGAACAGTAAAGTTGCAGCCGGACAGATAAACAATGAGCTGAAACTCACTATAAAGCTCCGTAAAGCCGAGAGGAGCTGCAGAGTCTCTGTAGGTTCACCACTACGAGCTAATAACACATCACACACTGACACATCAGACATTATTATTCAAATATAGATTATAGCTGCTTTAAACAAATATAACTTACATTTGGATCAGAAGATCAGCTACCAAAATGAAGTGAAATGAAGTGGTCGTGTCTCTTGATGACAGCAGATTTAAATCAGTGCCTGAAGGCTGCAGATGTGAACAGGAGGAGTTCATATTGTGGTGTATTTTCATTAAAAGTCATTGGTGTGCTTAAAGACAATATTAAGCTATGCAGATTGATTTTATAAGTTTATAAGCAATAAGGGCTAGTGTGATACAATTTGTATTGGTGTAGTTATAATCTCATGAACCATATTTAATCACACTGTACGTATAGAGGCACGGTAGAAGAATCATAATCATACACTGGAGAAATTTGAGTGTGTTTGTATTACATGTCACTTTGCTTGGGTCTGCTAAAGTCTTCACCTTTCAAACATACTCTCTGGAGGAGATCAAGAAATAAGGGTGTAAAATGACTAGAATAACAACTTGGCAATAATGGTGTAAAATGATTCCCAATACTTATATATAAAAATTGGATATAATCAGGTAGAATTGAATATGCCAGTACATATCCTCAAACACCTCAAAACCTGTTTTGAAGAGTTTTGACCAACAACGAGTGACGGAGATAAAAGTAATATAATAATTGGTCAAAAATTAGGGAGGGTGGATGATAAGGTGTGACCTAAGCCGACCCAAGGACATAAAAACAATGCCCCAAAGAAAAAGTGCTGATTGCTCCCCTTTTTTGCCGGCATTAAAGAACACTTTGCTGCTTGGACCTCTGACTCCCTTTTATTTACAAGAGAGAGTTTTTTGCTCTGGTACCTTTTTCTGCAACAATTTGATACGATAATATGTAGATATGAGTATAATGTGGTCGGTTGCAGTTACACTTTCAGCTCTGCAGCTGACTCTTTGTTTCACATTCACAACAGTCAAAACTAAATGTGTGAATTCTATTTTAAGGTGGATTTTCTCTTTAATTTGGTCCCATTTGTCAGTTTGCTGTTTTTTGTCCTGAAGCCAAAAGCCATTAAAAACCATTTAAAGTGTCCCAGCTGACACTGGTGACGAAGCTCGTCCCAGTGAACGGCCGCCTGCTCAGGAGCACTTCAGCAGAACTGCTGACATTTCTGTATTGATCAGTAATCATCTCATCTGTTTCCCATGATTCCATGCGGTTGGCGAGTGTTTGCTGTGAAAGCAGAAGC
>NC_056536.1:35051589-35061589 GCF_910596095.1 Thunnus maccoyii
GTATACTGTATAGTCTGTACTATAGTATACTGTATAATCTGTATTATAGTATACTGTATGATCTGTATTATAGTATACTGTATAGTCTGTACTATAGTATACTGTATAATCTGTATTATAGTATACTGTATGATCTGTATTATAGTATACTGTATAGTCTGTACTATAGTATACTGTATAGTCTGTATTATAGTATACTGTATAATCTGTATTATAGTATACTGTATAATCTGTACTATAGTATACTGTATAATCTGTATTATAGTATACTGTATAGTCTGTACTATAGTATACTGTATAATCTGTATTATAGTATACTGTATAATCTGTACTATAGTATACTGTATGATCTGTATTATATTATACTGTATAGTCTGTACTATAGTATACTGTATAGTCTGTACTATAGTATACTGTATAATCTGTATTATAGTATACTGTATGATCTGTATTATAGTATACTGTATAATCTGTACTACGGTATACTGTATAATCTGTACTATAGTATACTGTATAGTCTGTATTATAGTATACTGTATATTCTGTATTATAGTATACTGTATAATCTGTACTATAGTATACTGTATAATCTGTACTACAGTATACTGTATAATCTGTACTATAGTATACTGTATAGTCTGTATTATAGTATAATGTATAGTCTGTACTATAGTATACTGAATAGTCTGTACTATAGTATACTGTATAGTCTGTACTATAGTATACTGTATAGTCTGTACTATAGTATACTGTATAATCTGTATTATAGTATACTGTATGATCTGTATTATAGTATACTGTATAATCTGTACTACGGTATACTGTATAATCTGTACTATAGTATACTGTATAGTCTGTATCATAGTATAATGTATAGTCTGTATTATAGTATAATGTATAGTCTGTATTATAGTATAATGTATATTCTGTACTATAGTATACTGTATAATCTGTACTATAGTATACTGTATAGTCTGTATTATAGTATAATGTATAGTCTGTACTATAGTATACTGAATAGTCTGTACTATAGTATACTGTATAGTCTGTACTATAGTATAATGTATAGTCTGTATTATAGTATTATGTATAATCTGTATTATAATATAATGTATATTCTGTACTATAGTATACTGTATAGTCTGTACTATAGTATAATGTATAGTCTGTATTATAGTATACTGTATAGTCTGTACTATAGTATACTGTATAGTCTGTACTATAGTATAATGTATAGTCTGTATTATAGTATACTGTATAGTCTGTACTATAGTATACTGTATAGTCTGTACTATAGTATAATGTATAGTCTGTATTATAGTATACTGTATAGTCTGTACTATAGTATAATGTATAGTCTGTACTATAGTATAATGTATAGTCTGTACTATAGTATACTGTATAGTCTGTACTATAGTATACTGTATAGTCTGTACTATAGTATAATGTATAGTCTGTATTATAGTATAATGTATATTCTGTATTATAGTATACTGTATAATCTGTACTATAGTATACTGTATAGTCTGTACTATAATATACTGTATAGTCTGTATTATAGTATACTGTATAATCTGTATTATAGTATACTGTATAATCTGTACTACGGTATACTGTATAATCTGTACTATAGTATACTGTATAGTCTGTATTATAGTATACTGTATATTCTGTATTATAGTATACTGTATAATCTGTACTATAGTATACTGTATAATCTGTACTACAGTATACTGTATAATCTGTACTATAGTATACTGTATAGTCTGTATTATAGTATAATGTATAGTCTGTACTATAGTATACTGAATAGTCTGTACTATAGTATACTGTATAGTCTGTACTATAGTATACTGTATAGTCTGTATTATAGTATACTGTATAGTCTGTATTATAGTATACTGTATAATCTGTATTATAGTATACTGTATAATCTGTACTACGGTATACTGTATAATCTGTACTATAGTATACTGTATAGTCTGTATTATAGTATACTGTATATTCTGTATTATAGTATACTGTATAATCTGTACTATAGTATACTGTATAATCTGTACTACAGTATACTGTATAATCTGTACTATAGTATACTGTATAGTCTGTATTATAGTATAATGTATAGTCTGTACTATAGTATACTGAATAGTCTGTACTATAGTATACTGTATAGTCTGTACTATAGTATACTGTATAGTCTGTACTATAGTATACTGTATAATCTGTATTATAGCATACTGTATGATCTGTATTATACTATACTGTATAATCTGTACTACGGTATACTGTATAATCTGTACTATAGTATACTGTATAGTCTGTACTATAGTATACTGTATAGTCTGTATTATAGTATACTGTATAATCTGTATTATAGTATACTGTATAGTCTGTACTATAGTATACTGTATAGTCTGTATTATAGTATACTGTATAATCTGTACTACGGTATACTGTATAATCTGTATTATAGTATACTGTATAGTCTGTACTATAGTATACTGTATAGTCTGTATTATAGTATACTGTATAATCTGTACTACGGTATACTGTATAATCTGTATTATAGTATACTGTATAGTCTGTACTATAGTATACTGTATAGTCTGTATTATAGTATACTGTATAATCTGTACTACGGTATACTGTATAATCTGTATTATAGTATACTGTATAGTCTGTACTATAGTATACTGTATAATCTGTATTATAGTATACTGTATAATCTGTACTATAGTATACTGTATAATCTGTATTATAGTATACTGTATAGTCTGTACTATAGTATACTGTATAATCTGTATTATAGTATACTGTATAATCTGTATTATAGTATACTGTATAATCTGTATTATAGTATACTGTATAGTCTGTACTATAGTATACTGTATAATCTGTATTATAGTATACTGTATGATCTGTATTATAGTATACTGTATAGTCTGTACTATAGTATACTGTATAGTCTGTACTATAGTATACTGTATAATCTGTATTATAGTATACTGTATGATCTGTACTATAGTATACTGTATAGTCTGTACTATAGTATACTGTATAGTCTGTATTATAGTATACTGTATAATCTGTATTATAGTATACTGTATAATCTGTACTACGGTATACTGTATAATCTGTACTATAGTATAATGTATATTCTGTACTATAGTATAATGTATAATCTGTACTATAGTATACTGTATAGTCTGTACTATAGTATAATGTATAGTCTGTATTATAGTATACTGTATATTCTGTATTATAGTATACTGTATAGTCTGTATTATAGTATAATGTATAGTCTGTATTATAGTATACTGTATATTCTGTATTATAGTATACTGTATAGTCTGTATTATAGTATAATGTATATTCTGTATTATAGTATACTGTATAGTCTGTATTATAGTATAATGTATAGTCTGTACTATAGTATACTGTATAGTCTGTACTATAGTATACTGTATAGTCTGTATTATAGTATAATGTATAGTCTGTACTATATTATACTGTATAGTCTGTACTATAGTATACTGTATAGTCTGTACTATAGTATAATGTATAGTCTGTATTATAGTATACTGTATAGTCTGTACTATAGTATACTGTATAGTCTGTACTATAGTATACTGTATAGTCTGTACTATAGTATAATGTATAGTCTGTATTATAGTATAATGTATATTCTGTATTATAGTATACTGTATAATCTGTACTATAGTATACTGTATAGTCTGTACTATAGTATACTGTATAGTCTGTATTATAGTATACTGTATAATCTGTATTATAGTATACTGTATAGTCTGTACTATAGTATACTGTATAGTCTGTATTATAGTATACTGTATAATCTGTACTATACTATAATGTATAGTCTGTATTATAGTATAATGTATAGTCTGTACTATAGTATACTGTATAATCTGTACTATAGTATAATGTATAGTCTGTACTATAGTATACTGTATAATCTGTACTATAGTATAATGTATAGTCTGTATTATAGTATAATATATATTCTGTACTATAGTATACTGTATAGTCTGTACTATAGTATACTGTATAATCTGTATTATAGTATAATGTATAGTCTGTATTATAGTATACTGTATAGTCTGTATTATAGTATAATGTATATTCTGTACTATAGTATACTGTATAATCTGTACTATAGTATACTGTATAGTCTGTACTATAGTATAATGTATAGTCTGTACTATAGTATACTGTATAATCTGTACTATAGTATAATGTATAGTCTGTATTATAGTATAATGTATAGTCTGTATTATAGTATACTGTATAGTCTGTATTATAGTATAATGTATAGTCTGTATTATAGTATACTGTATAGTCTGTACTATAGTATACTGTATAATCTGTACTATAGTATAATGTATAGTCTGTATTATAGTATAATGTATAGTCTGTATTATAGTATACTGTATAGTCTGTATTATAGTATAATGTATAGTCTGTATTATAGTATACTGTATAGTCTGTATTATAGTATAATGTATAGTCTGTATTATAGTATAATGTATAGTCTGTATTATAGTATACTGTATAGTCTGTATTATAGTATAATGTATATTCTGTACTATAGTATACTGTATAATCTGTACTATAGTATACTGTATAGTCTGTATTATAGTATAATGTATAGTCTGTACTATAGTATACTGTATAGTCTGTACTATAGTATAATGTATAGTCTGTATTATAGTATAATGTATATTCTGTACTATAGTATACTGTATAGTCTGTACTATAGTATAATGTATATTCTGTATTATAGTATACTGTATAGTCTGTACTATAGTATACTGTATAGTCTGTATTATAGTATAATGTATAGTCTGTATTATAGTATACTGTATAATCTGTACTATAGTATACTGTATAGTCTGTATTATAGTATAATGTATATTCTGTACTATAGTATACTGTATAGTCTGTACTATAGTATAATGTATATTCTGTACTATAGTATACTGTATAGTCTGTACTATAGTATACTGTATAGTCTGTATTATAGTATAATGTATAGTCTGTACTATAGTATACTGTATAGTCTGTATTATAGTATACTGTATAGTCTGTACTATAGTATACTGTATAATCTGTATTATAGTATACTGTATAGTCTGTACTATAGTATACTGTATAGTCTGTATTATAGTATACTGTATAATCTGTACTATGTATTATAGTATAATGTATAGTCTGTATTATAGTATACTGTATAGTCTGTATTATAGTATACTGTATAGTCTGTACTATAGTATAATGTATAGTCTGTACTATAGTATACTGTATAGTCTGTATTATAGTATACTGTATAATCTGTACTATGTATTATAGTATAATGTATAGTCTGTATTATAGTATAATGTATAGTCTGTACTATAGTATACTGTATAATCTGTACTATAGTATAATGTATAGTCTGTACTATAGTATACTGTATAATCTGTACTATAGTATAATGTATAGTCTGTATTATAGTATAATATATATTCTGTACTATAGTATACTGTATAGTCTGTATTATAGTATAATGTATAGTCTGTATTATAGTATACTGTATAGTCTGTATTATAGTATAATGTATATTCTGTACTATAGTATACTGTATAATCTGTACTATAGTATACTGTATAGTCTGTACTATAGTATAATGTATAGTGTGTACTATAGTATACTGTATAATCTGTACTATAGTATAATGTATATTCTGTACTATAGTATACTGTATAATCTGTACTATAGTATAATGTATATTCTGTACTATAGTATACTGTATAATCTGTACTATAGTATAATGTATAGTCTGTACTATAGTATAATGTATAGTGTGTACTATAGTATACTGTATAATCTGTACTATAGTATAATGTATAGTCTGTATTATAGTATAATGTATATTCTGTACTATAGTATACTGTATAGTCTGTACTATAGTATACTGTATAGTCTGTACTATAGTATAATGTATATTCTGTACTATAGTATACTGTATAGTCTGTACTATAGTATACTGTATAGTCTGTATTATAGTATAATGTATAGTCTGTATTATAGTATAATGTATAGTCTGTACTATAGTATACTGTATAGTCTGTATTATAGTATAATGTATATCGTGTACTATAGTATACTGTATAGTCTGTATTATAGTATAATGTATAGTCTGTATTATAGTATAATGTATAGTCTGTACTATAGTATACTGTATAGTCTGTACTATAGTATACTGTATAGTCTGTATTATAGTATACTGTATAGTCTGTATTATAGTATAATGTATAGTCTGTACTATAGTATACTGTATAGTCTGTATTATAGTATAATGTATAGTCTGTACTATAGTATACTGTATAGTCTGTATTATAGTATAATGTATAGTCTGTATTATAGTATACTGTATAGTCTGTATTATAGTATAATGTATAGTCTGTATTATAGTATAATGTATATCGTGTACTATAGTATACTGTATAGTCTGTACTATAGTATACTGTATAGTCTGTATTATAGTATAATGTATAGTCTGTATTATAGTATACTGTATAGTCTGTATTATAGTATACTGTATAGTCTGTATTATAGTATACTGTATAGTCTGTATTATAGTATAATGTATAGTCTGTATTATAGTATACTGTATAGTCTGTATTATAGTATAATGTATAGTCTGTATTATAGTATAATGTATAGTCTGTACTATAGTATACTGTATAGTCTGTATTATAGTATAATGTATAGTCTGTACTATAGTATACTGTATAGTCTGTATTATAGTATAATGTATAGTCTGTATTATAGTATACTGTATAGTCTGTATTATAGTATAATGTATAGTCTGTATTATAGTATAATGTATATCGTGTACTATAGTATACTGTATAGTCTGTACTATAGTATACTGTATAGTCTGTATTATAGTATAATGTATAGTCTGTATTATAGTATAATGTATAGTCTGTATTATAGTATAATGTATAGTCTGTATTATAGTATACTGTATAGTCTGTATTATAGTATACTGTATAGTCTGTACTATAGTATACTGTATAGTCTGTATTATAGTATAATGTATAGTCTGTATTATAGTATAATGTATAGTCTGTACTATAGTATACTGTATAGTCTGTATTATAGTATAATGTATATCGTGTACTATAGTATACTGTATAGTCTGTATTATAGTATAATGTATAGTCTGTACTATAGTATACTGTATAGTCTGTATTATAGTATAATGTATATCGTGTACTATAGTATACTGTATAGTCTGTATTATAGTATAATGTATAGTCTGTATCATAGTATACTGTATAGTCTGTATTATAGTATAATGTATAGTCTGTATTATAGTATACTGTATAGTCTGTACTATAGTATACTGTATAGTCTGTATTATAGTATAATGTATAGTCTGTATTATAGTATACTGTATAGTCTGTATTATAGTATACTGTATAGTCTGTATTATAGTATAATGTATAGTCTGTACTATAGTATACTGTATAGTCTGTATTATAGTATAATGTATATCGTGTACTATAGTATACTGTATAGTCTGTATTATAGTATAATGTATAGTCTGTATCATAGTATAATGTATAGTCTGTATTATAGTATAATGTATAGTCTGTAGTATAGTATACTGTATAGTCTGTATTATAGTATACTGTATAGTCTGTACTATAGTATACTGTATAATCTGTATTATCGTATACTGTATAGTCTGTATTATAGTATAATGTATAGTCTGTATTATAGTATAATGTATAGTCTGTACTATAGTATACTGTATAGTCTGTACTATAGTATACTGTATAGTCTGTACTATAGTATAATGTATATTCTGTACTATAGTATACTGTATAGTCTGTACTATAGTATACTGTATAGTCTGTATTATAGTATAATGTATAGTCTGTACTATAGTATACTGTATAGTCTGTACTATAGTATAATGTATAGTCTGTATTATAGTATAATGTATATCGTGTACTATAGTATACTGTATAGTCTGTACTATAGTATAATGTATATTCTGTACTATAGTATACTGTATAATCTGTACTATAGTATACTGTATAGTCTGTATTATAGTATAATGTATAGTCTGTATTATAGTATAATGTATATCGTGTACTATAGTATACTGTATAGTCTGTACTATAGTATAATGTATATTCTGTACTATAGTATACTGTATAATCTGTACTATAGTATACTGTATAGTCTGTATTATAGTATAATGTATAGTCTGTACTATAGTATACTGTATAATCTGTACTATAGTATACTGTATAGTCTGTAGTATAGTATACTGTACAGTCTGTAGTATAGTATACTGTATAGTCTGTATTATAGTATAATGTATAGTCTGTATTATAGTATAATGTATAGTCTGTAGTATAGTATACTGTATAGTCTGTATTATAGTATAATGTATAGTCTGTATTATAGTATACTGTATAGTCTGTATTATAGTATAATGTATAGTCTGTATTATAGTATAATGTATAGTCTGTACTATAGTATACTGTATAGTCTGTATTATAGTATACTGTATAGTCTGTACTATAGTATACTGTATAATCTGTATTATAGTATAATGTATAGTCTGTATTATAGTATAATGTATAGTCTGTATTATAGTATAATGTATAGTCTGTACTATAGTATACTGTATAGTCTGTATTATAGTATACTGTATAGTCTGTACTATAGTATACTGTATATGTTCGGACATTTTTCTTTCTTACAGTCATAACCAGTTAAATCTCTCCATCCTGTCCTCCTTTTCTTTTCCTCTCTCTCTCACCTCCACTTCATCTCTCTCTTGTTTTCTTTCTTTTTATCCTCCATCTCTCTTCCCCTCCCATCCCACCAGTCCTTTCATCCCTCTTTCTCCTTCTGTCTTTCGACCTTAAGAAGTCCTCTCTCCCCTCCTCTCCCTCCATCCATCCACTTCCAATCCAACCAATTATATCTCTCTGCGTCTTTCTCTTCCTCCCACTCTCTCCATCTTTCTCTCTTCTCTCTCTCCACCACCTGTCCCCCCCCCCCCCCCCCCCCCGTCATCCTCTGTAATTACCTCCTTCGTCTAAAACCTGGGAGGATTTGAAGCGACGGGAGACTCTCCTCGCCCCCGTTTGCTGCTCTTTTATCTTCTTTCCTCGATTCTTCAACTCATTTTTGGATCCTTGTTACTCCCCAAACAAACTCTGCTTCAGTTTAAAACTTCATACACATGAAACCTTGTTTTCTGCATGTTTGTGATCTTGTTTTCTGCATCTCCATCTTGTTTTTTGTCCTCCTTTCTCTGTCATTTTGTTCCTGTTCATTTGTAGATTCTTTATTTGCACAGTGTCAGTGTGTTTTTTTCCAAAGCAGTCAGTGTGAACTATAAGAACCTTGAAAAATATCAAACATAAACCATGTATGACACTGTCTACTGTTGGAAGAAACATGTTACAAAGTCATGTAATATAATAATCACATTACAGTGACTGATGGAACAAACAGGAAGAAGAGTTTGTCTCGTGCTGTGTTCAGGTCCTGTTGGAAATAGCAGGTTTGGGGCTTGAACTTGTCGCTAAGCAGCAGACTCTATCTTTGTGATACACCTTAAAGGAAAGATGAGCAGCCTGGTAATGCGGGTTTACAGCAGATCTCAGAGCTGAGTATTACAAGCTACATCCTGCAGGGCGGCTGGGAAATGTGCTGGATAATTACAAAATTATCTCCCTTTACATCCGGTGTTTTTTATGTGATTCATTTACTTTTACAGACTGCAATTTATTAGATAACTGGTAAAAGATCCAGTTATTTACTAGCTGTGATTGGTCAGAAACATTTTATCAAGTAATCAAACAATTTTCTCTCTAATTATGTTCAACGTGAGGCTGAAGCCTTAAAGACACAGTGAAATTAAAACTACATTTTCCCAGTTCTAATCCTGTGTTAATTGTTCAGT
>NC_056536.1:35066589-35079089 GCF_910596095.1 Thunnus maccoyii
AGTATTACCAGCAGTTATCAGTATTACCAGCAGATAGCAGTATTACCAGCAGTTATCAGTATTACTAGCAGATAACAGAAGCAGTAGATGTTAGCAGTATTACCAGCAGTCAGCAGTACTACCAGCAGATAGCAGTATTACCAGCAGATAGCAGTATTACCAGCAGTTATCAGTATTACCAGCAGTTTTCAGTATTACTAGCAGTTATCAGTATTACCAGCAGATAGCAGTATTACCAGCAGTTATCAGTATTACCAGCAGATAGCAGTATTACCAGCAGTTATCAGTATTACCAGCAGTTTTCAGTATTACTAGCAGTTATCAGTATTACCAGCAGATAGCAGTATTACCAGTAGTTATCAGTATTACCAGCAGTTATCAGTATTACCAGCAGATAGCAGAAGCAGTAGATGTTAGCAGTATTACCAGCAGTCAGCAGTATTACCAGCAGATAGCAGTATTACCAGCAGTTATCAGTATTGCCAGCAGTTATCAGTATTACTAGCAGATAGCAGAAGCAGTAGATGTTAGCAGTATTACCAGCAGTCAGCAGTATTACCAGCAGATAGCAGTATTACCAGCAGATAGCAGTATTACCAGCAGTTATCAGTATTACCAGCAGTTTTCAGTATTACTAGCAGTTATCAGTATTACCAGCAGATAGCAGTATTACCAGCAGTTATCAGTATTACCAGCAGTTTTCAGTATTACTAGCAGTTATCAGTATTACCAGCAGATAGCAGTATTGCCAGCAGATAGCAGTATTACCAGCAGATAGCAGTATTACCAGCAGTCAGCAGTATTACCAGCAGTTATCAGTATTACCAGCAGGTAGCAGTATTACCAGCAGATAGCAGCAGCAATAGAAGTTAGCAGTATTACCAGCAGTTATCAGTATTACCAATAGTTAATAGTATTACAAGCAGTTTGCAGTATTACCAGCAGTTATCAGTATTGCCAGCAGTTATCAGTATTACTAGCAGATAGCAGAAGCAGTAGATGTTAGCAGTATTACCAGCAGTCAGCAGTATTACCAGCAGATAGCAGTATTACCAGCAGATAGCAGTATTACCAGCAGTTATCAGTATTACCAGCAGTTTTCAGTATTACTAGCAGTTATCAGTATTACCAGCAGATAGCAGTATTACCAGCAGTTATCAGTATTACCAGCAGTTTTCAGTATTACTAGCAGTTATCAGTATTACCAGCAGATAGCAGTATTGCCAGCAGATAGCAGTATTACCAGCAGATAGCAGTATTACCAGCAGTCAGCAGTATTACCAGCAGTTATCAGTATTACCAGCAGGTAGCAGTATTACCAGCAGATAGCAGCAGCAATAGAAGTTAGCAGTATTACCAGCAGTTATCAGTATTACCAATAGTTAATAGTATTACAAGCAGTTTGCAGTATTACCAGCAGATAGCAGCAGCAGTAGATGCTTGCAGTATCACCAGCAGTTAGCAGTATTACCAGCAGATAGCAGAAGATGTTAGCAGTATTACCAGCAGTTACCAGCAGCAGTAAATGTTAGCAGTATTACCAGCAGTTAGCAGTATTACTAGCAGTTAGCAGTATTACCAATAGTTAACAGTATTTCAAGCAGTTAACAGTATTAACAGCAGTATACCAGCAATTGGCCGCAGAAGTAGATGTTAGTAGTATTACTAGCTGTTAGCAGTATTACCAGCAGTTAGCAGTATTACTGGCAGATAGCAGAAGCAGTGGATGTTAGCAGTATTACCAGCAGATAGCAGTATTACCAGCAGATAGCAGCAGCAGTAGATGTTACCAGTATTACCAGCAGTTATCAGTATTACCAGCAGATAGCAGAAGCAGTAGATGTTAGCAGTATTACCGGCAGATAGCAGTATTACCAGCAGTTATCAGTATTACCAGCAGATAGCAGAAGCAGTAGATGTTAGCAGTATTACCAGCAGTTAGCAGTATTACCAGCAGATAGCAGTATTACCAGCAGTTAGCAGTATTACCAGCAGATAGCAGTATTACCAGCAGTTATCAGTATTACCAGCAGATAGCAGAAGCAGTAGATGTTAGCAGTATTACCAGCAGATAGCAGAAGCAGTAGATGTTAGCAGTATTACCAGTAGTCAGCAGTATTACTAGCAGATAGCAGAAGCAGTAGATGTTAGCAGTATTACCAGCAGATAGCAGAAGCAGTAGATGTTAGCAGTATTACCAGTAGATAGCAGTATTACCGGCAGATAGCAGAAGCAGTAGATGTTAGCAGTATGACCAGCAATTGGCAGCAACAGCAGATGTTAACAGTATGACCAACAGTTACAAATATTACCAGTAGTTAGCAGTATTACCAGCAGATAGCAGAGGCAGTAGTTGTTAGCAGTATTACCAGCAGATAGCAGAAGCAGTAGTTGTTAGCAGTATTACCAGCAGATAGCAGAAGCAGTAGTTGTTAGCAGTATTACCAGCAGATAGCAGAAGCAGTAGATGTTAGCAGTATTACCAGCAGTTAGCAGTATTACCAGCAGATAGCAGAAGCAGTAGTTGTTAGCAGTATTACCAGCAGATAGCAGAAGCAGTAGATGTTAGCAGTATTACCAGCAGTTAGCAGTATTACCAGCAGATAGCAGCAGCAGTAGATGTTAGCAGTATTACCAACAGTTTGCAGTAGTACCAACAGTTTGCAGTATTACCAGCAGATAGCAGAAGCAGTAGTTGTTAGCAGTATTACCAGCAGATAGCAGAAGCAGTAGATGTTAGCAGTATTACCAGCAGTTAGCAGTATTACCAGCAGATAGCAGAAGCAGTAGTTGTTAGCAGTATTACCAGCAGATAGCAGAAGCAGTAGATGTTAGCAGTATTACCAGCAGTTAGCAGTATTACCAGCAGATAGCAGCAGCAGTAGATGTTAGCAGTATTACCAACAGTTTGCAGTATTACCAACAGTTTGCAGTATTACCAGCAGATAGCAGAAGCAGTAGTTGTTAGCAGTATTACCAGCAGATAGCAGAAGCAGTAGTTGTTAGCAGTATTACCAGCAGATAGCAGAAGAAGTAGATGTTAGCAGTATTACCAGCAGTTAGCAGTATTACCAGCAGATAGCAGAAGCAGTAGATGTTAGCAGTATTACCAGCAGTTAGCAGTATTACCAGCAGATAGCAGAAGAAGTAGATGTTAGCAGTATTACCAGCAGTTAGCAGTATTACCAGCAGATAGCAGAAGCAGTAGATGTTAGCAGTATTACCAGCAGTTAGCAGTATTACCAGCAGATAGCAGAAGCGGTAGATGTTAGCAGTATTACTAGCAGATAGCAGAAGCAGTAGATGTTAGCAGTATTACCAGTAGTTAGCAGTATTACCAGCAGATAGCAGAAGCAGTAGTTGTTAGCAGTATTACCAACAGATAGCAGAAGCAGTAGATGTTATCAGTATTACCAGCAGATAGCAGGAGCAGTAGATGTTAGCAGTATTACCAGCAGTTAGCAGTATTACCAGCAGATAGCAGGAGCAGTAGATGTTAGCAGTATTACCAGCAGTTAGCAGTATTACCAGCAGATAGCAGAAGCAGTAGATGTTAGCAGTATTACCAGTAGTTAGCAGTATTACCAGCAGATAGCAGAAGCAGTAGATGTTAGCAGTATTACCAGCAGATAGCAGAAGCAGTAGATGTTAGCAGTATTACCAGCAGATTGCAGCAGCTGTAGATGTTAGCAGTAACAACAGTATCAGAAGCAATTAACAGTTTTACCAGCAGATAGCAGCAGCAGTAACAGCATGGTTACAGTTAGAAGCAGTATCAGAAGCAATTAACAGTATTAACAGCAATTAGCAACAGTAGATGTTAGTTGTATCAGCAGCAGTTAAGTGATATCAACAGCAGCAGATGGACAGCTGTGGAGTGCGAGGAGTCGCTGGTTCCTGAAGTATTTTTCCTCTTTCTGTATTCACATTTCTAATGTTTCTTTAATTGATCTCCTTGATGTTACTGAACACAGAAACTCATCTTGGGAGTTGTAGTTAACTTGTACCCCCAAATCTTTATGCCCACAGTTTTGAAGCTTTGACTTTTTACTAAAGAACCAGATATTTTCTAACAGAGTTGTTCATCTTTTGTTCTGATGATTCAATGGAGAGTTTCATGTTGATTCAAACTGTAGAAGAGAGAACTGAGAGAAACATGAACGAGACTTTTACTGCAGGAACCAGGAGCCTGCAGGAACTATCTCCTCCCACTTCACACCTTTATATCAGATGTTAGCAGTATCAATAACTAGTGGTATTACCAGCAGTTATCAGTTTTACCAGCAGTATCAACAGAAGTTAGCAGCAGTATCAGCAGCAGTTATGAGCAGGAGCAGTAGAAGCTGGTTTGGATCTGTAATAAAGTAAATCTAACTCTAATTCTGAATGTAATTCTTTTACTTTAACACCAAAATCTTTATAATTAATCTCTCATCAATATCTCTATTTCAGGGAAATCTGTTCAGTAAGTGTTGAAACGTCTTGCTCTGTGACAATGAACAAGCATCACTGCTGTCCTGAGGCAGCACCACCAGGCAGGATGAAAAAGAAGTCCAAATGATCGTAAACCAGCTGGATATTTATACTCCTGTCTGACTCAACTTTAATTCTGTCCATTGCGATGAAAAGAAGCACAAAACAGAGAAACTATAACACAATACATGAAGTCTGACAGGAGAGTTAGCTGTTTACAGACCGTTCCAGTTTAAATACTTCACTTTTCATAAAGCCCTGCTGTATTTTCTGCTACATGCAAGAGCAACTGCAACAAGACAAACACCTACTGTATCTAACAAAGACTTGAACAAACCTCCAGGGAGAAATAATAAATATCAATATACCTTTTCCAGAATTTAAGGTCGTCTCCGTCTCTGCTTTCTCCACCAAACCTCCTCCTGGCTTGCCCTGCTAGCTACAGCGGCTAGCAAACATCCCAGCATCTCACTTGCTAAATAATTGAGCGCTGGAGCACTTGAGTGTCTTAACACTTCACTTCACTTCACCGAGGCCCCCCGGAGGGACCGGCTTATTTTGGAGCTGCTGCCTCTTCTCTACAAAGCTCTGCCCTCAAAATTCACAAACCGCTAAAACAATATGCTCGACTCTGCTTAAAGATAAGAGTCAACAGCAGCTTTTTTAGCACGTTTATGATCTGAATTCAGCGTCTGAGCAGAAAAGGCAAATTATGAGAAACTGGAGGGAAACTAAAACGAGAATAAATGATGGAAGTAGAGATATAAACAATAGATGAGAATGTGTGTCAGTTAGCTCTGATTTGGATGTTTACATTGTGATATATGGAAGCGTGTCCTGGATTTAGAGGTGTTTTTTTGTGTTTTTCGAGGTGAGTTGCCTGAACAAATAGGTCAGGCAATGAATTTTTTATTGTATTTACATTTTTTCTCCCTGCTCTGCTGGGGGTAGACTGCAAGTCAAGTGAAAGGAGAGGAAACGCTGATGAAATGGATCAAATGCTTTATCATTTCCAAACCATCAGATTCACCTCACAATGAAAACATCACCCATCTCCCTTCTAAAATGAAGAACCAGGTGTTAGGAGAGAGATCACAGAGAGAGGAGAGCTGACTCTAATACAGGAAGTTATTTTTGCTGTCTGTATTGAATTTACCTGCAGTTTATTTGTATTTGTGGATATTCCAATAAATGTCCGACCCTAGGAACTACTACTACATTTCCCATGAGTACTTGCCCAACAAAACACAAGTGTGCTGTGTTTGCTGTCATTATAACCTCTTTTGTTACATATTTGCCCAGATGAAGGTCATGTGACAGAAAGCTTGGCTTTTCATTAAATACTTGCAATGGACTCCGTGTGCAGAGCTATGGAGGCAAATACTAACCATAATACGTAGAATCTTATAAGCATTTGAATACCTGATACTGGAATGCAACCACTATTGAATCATTTAAATACCACTGGATTTATAGCATTGGAATATTTTCTATCTGAATATGTGTGGAAACTCTTTTAAGTTTCCAGGAAGTCATTTAACTGGTGCATGTTCAAAATATTTGAGCTCTGTTCAAAATCTGCACTGTATATTCTAACAGCTGAGTCATCAGATTTCCTCTTTTGTGGTAATGATGTTCTCCTCATATCTATCTAACAGGTCCCAAGTGTTTAAAATCAGTTATAACCTGTAATATGAGGAGTTCCACAAGGCAGCATTTTGGGTCCTTTACTCTTTCTTCTGTATATCAGTGACCTTCCCAATATGTCTAAATATTCCAATTGTTACTATATGCTGACGACACTGTAATCGTTCTTTCTGATTCAAACCCTGATGTCATAAACTAAAGACTCCTCTGGTTGAAATCTAATCATCTAACTAAGTAACTAACTATGTGTTTCCATTCCTCTAAGAAATATATATATCTATGTTTGACCCCACTGAGTTTGCAAATCAACACTAACCATCACAGAAACCTACAAATGTCTTGGTTGTATTCTTTGATTCACATCACATTTATCGAAACCACATTCATAATTTAACCAAGAAGCTCAATCAGAAATTGTATGTTTATAATCAGTTTGGTCCCTCAACACAAACGAAACCAGTGAACCAATAGCAAGACAAGACAATAGAGCTTTCCTTCCCCCCATGAACTCACCACTGCACTGAACATTCATACTCTGCCCTGACTTTCATAACTACACGAATAATCTAGCCATTAAATTTTACTTTCAGATCCAGAATAATAACTCCCCTCCAACACTTACTGCTCTACTTCCAACACAAGACAGATCAGTTTCACGTGCACTTATTCCAGTACCGGTTCCAGATTTTAGTGTATGTATGAAAAAATGATCTCTGACCATTGTTGTTTTTGTAAGCTGTAGGGATTTGCAGTATTTGTATTTGTATCTATATTTCTTGAGGCAGGAAATTTATTTGTATTTATATTTGAATAAAAGTGGAGATAGGCGTAAAAATCCTGTTTTTGTTTTTATTACGCTTTTAATTTTAGGATATTAAAGGGTTAAAATAAGTGTTTATGAATAAAATACCATATGAAGAAGGTCCCCACAGCGGGGCCTCGAACTTGAGTCTCTCACATCACAGACGACTGCGCTGACTACTGAGTTAAAACTTTACTCATCGCCTCATTGCAGACAGACCTCTACCTATTTATACACCCATAACACACAGACAGCAGAGTATCTAACATGTAGGAAAGAACTTCAAAGATGATTCTTGCTTTGCACTTTTCATTTATTGCCTATTTTTTACAACCTAACTTTGTGAAAGGAGAAGGGGAACAACAGTCCCTTGGGAGCACTTGGTGTGTGTCAGTAGCTCAGTTTTATCTCTGGGGAACACCCTCAACTCCAGGACTGATGTCCAAATAAGGAAATGTGCGTCATGTAGCAGGTGGATGTGACTCCCCTCACTGAGACCTGCTGATAGACGTCACAGCGGAGCAGAGGAGAGACACTGAGATAGTGATGTAACCGACCTGCGCTCTGGTATTAGACATGGTTTTTTCTTCCCGAAAACAAATAATTTTTAAAATATTTGTACAAAATAAATGTTCATAAAAAACCCTCTATTTGTGCTTTGCCGAATAACATATTTGTATTCAGCACCACCCCTAGTATTAACCTTAGTGACTCCATAATGTCTTTTTTCAAAAGCTGGGTTAGAGACTTCTTAGTTAGAGATATTCTAAAGAGGTAAAAATGTCCTCAAGTACTGAGGATCACACAAATCAAATTAAAAATATTTTTTTCCACCAAATGAGGCTCTGACATGATGAAAAGCTGTTTCCTTTTCAGCAGCGTGGGCAGGATACAGTTCATCTGACCTAGTTCAGGTGTGTTTGATTCAAATCGTCCCACAGCTCAAACACAACCGCAGCGAAGCAGCAACAGACCTTTTTAGTACCAAACATGGCTGACTGTGTTTCTGCAGGGTTTCAGCATCATCCAGGTGTTGTCAGCTGGTGCACCACTAAGAAAAGGAAAGTGACAAACTGCTACAGAAACTAACTTTTTCTGCAGATGTAAAGATAAGACTCCAAACCAGGACAATAAAACCATACAGAGATCAGATAAGCCCGTTCTGCCCTCGCTACAGTATTCTGGTTTCTATGTGATTTCTAATGTAACACACAGCTTCACATCTGCCAGCACTCCTGAATTTGATCAATTTACTGAACATAACTTTGACATAAAACTATATTGCTGATGATGTGATAGTTACACATTCTTTAGTTTCCATCAGAAACACGTAGTGAACACAACTCTGACACATCATCATCTTTAAGTTGACAACTTGTTAGCAAACAGCTGCTTATTTCCACATTCAGCAATCACGGAGCAACATCATCATTCATTTGGAGTCGTGTTTCTGTCCGAGTGGTGAATGTAAGTCCGATATGCATATCTGTAGCATAGTGACCAGATTACATGGCCGTGTCTGTGTCATGGATGTATAAAGAGCAGCAGGTCTGTGTGTCTGTTGAGGGCGGGGCTTAGCTACACACACACAGAGCAGAGAGGCCACAGCGGTGGACAGGATGAAGTTCTGCATTCACACTAGATCCAGAAACGCGTCACCTTCCTGCAGGGTTGTGTGGAGGTGTGAACGTTTTTCTGTTTTTGTGGTGCTTTAAAACAAAAATAACATTTTATTTCTCTGATTCACTGCTTCTCCCTCTCTTCATTCACTCTCTAGCTTGCTCGACCACGCTGCTCTCTCTCTCTCTTGCTCTGGTGTCATCGAGTCGGGGAGGAGGGGCCGACGTTTTCTAGCATCACGTTTCTAACAAAACATAGTTGTTGTTGCAATTTAGTCAAATATGAACGTAATTTCTAGGAGCAGAGTTGCTAATTATTTGTTTTTGGGAAGAAAAACCATGTCTAATACCAGCATGCAGATTGTTTACATCACTATCTCAGTGTCTCTCCTCTGCTCCGCTGTGACGTCTATCAGCAGGTCTCAACGAGGGGAGTCACATCCACCTGCTGCATGACGCACATTTCCTTATTTGGACATCAGTCCTGGAGTTGGGGTTGTTCCCCAGAGATAAAGCTGATCTACTGACACACACCAAGTGCTCCCAAGGGACTCTCCATAACCTGCTGTCTCTGTTATGGGTGTATAGATAGGTAGAGGTCTCACTGCAATGACGTGATGAGTAAAGTTTTAGCTCAGTATTCAGCGCACTTGTCAGTTATATATCAAAAAACTGGACTTTTACGCCTAATTCCACTTTTATCCCAATACAAATACACATACAAATACTCTGGGCTCTCTGCACATCCCTCGTCAACATAACGAAGAAACATTTTTTAATAAAACTTATCTGCAAAGTAGCAAAACGTTCACACACTGTGTTTACTCTGTGCAGCAGGATTCATGTTTGTATGGTCATGGTTCGTTTAGGGGAACAACTTTACTTTTTTAGTATTTAACCAAAATCCACCGTATTTCCCTAAACTTATGTCCTAATAGCTTAATCCCAACAACACGCAGGACATGAGCCGTGTCCAGCGTTAAAATCCTAAACTAGCTCTGTATAGCGTCAGCCTCCTTCAGTATCAATACAACAATGTAAAAATACTTCAGTACAAGTAGAAGTCCTGCATTTTATTATCAGCTACATTTACTACTCAAAGATACTAAAGTAAAAGTGCTGGTTTTGTAGAAATTGACTGATATGTTGAGTTGAACATTATTAGTACTGATGAGTCGGTGCATAAGCAGCTCATAAAGCAGAGTTTAAACTGCTTTGTGAGGCTCATTAGATAAATCTGAGTGGTTCTGAGATGATAGATTGGGTAGGATTAGAATGAATTTCCTTTAATCTTTACATTTTTTGTGAAGTATTGGAGAGTTTTACCTCTTTGGGCCTCAAAGAGTTATTTATTTATTTATTTGAAACCATGTGAGGGGAAACGTCTGAAAACAGCTCAGAGATCCTCTGATTTAATCTGGAATTACTGTCGTGTAATTTATGAGCTCGTTATGTTATTTTATGTCAAATCTTCATCTGAAAAGTAACTAAAGCTGTCAAATAAATGTAGTGGAGTGGAAGTATAAAGTAGCATCACATGGAAATACTCAAGTAAAGTACAAGTACCTCAAAACTGTACTTAAGTAAAGCACGCCGGGCGTCTGTACAGCACAAGAACGCAACATTTCTTTCACATAATCCAGGATGCAATTAAGTTTCCTCCTTAATGAATTTGGAAAAAAAACATCTAGTAAACAATATTTATGAGACACATTTGGAATATTAAGTATACAGGCTGAAAACACGGGTCTGCTCCTTTAAAACGCACTTAGACGTGTTTCGCAAGTAGTGGTTTGTGTCTGTTTATGTTTTTGTACATCAATAAACTACAGATCTTCCTCACAGTCTCAGTATTTCTCCGTCTTTGTCTAAAAAAGGCAAAATAACCCACAATCCTGAGGACCATTAAAGGATGCAGCATGCTTGAACAGAGAAATGGGTCATTTTTTTGGTTCTGTTTGTCCCGGTGTAACTGGTGTTACTGGTGTAATTGGTGCTGCTCCCAGTATATCCACAGCTCAGCTCGACCTTCGTCAGCTCAGCTGAAGAGGAAGCGGAGCTGCTCTGCTGTGTGTTTGCAGTATTTAACATGAATTCATGTTTGATTTAAAACGAGTTGCAAATGTATTCAGCTGCTGCTGCTGCTGCTGAGTCTGCTGGATGAGCAGAGAGGAGGAAACACGCAGGACGGACTGCATTACACACACACACACACACACACACACACACACACACACACACACACACACACACACACACACACACACACACACACCCTGCCTCACCTTTACCTAACCTCAACCTACTTAAACTTTAACTTAAAGAATCAGAATCATAGTTTGAGCTACAATCTAATTCTACAACAACAGAGATGAAGTTTCAATACGACCAAATACTTATTTATGTTTCTTATGAACATGATGAGCGTACCTGCCGAGTCTCAAATGTTCTTATAGAGCATATTTGTAACATAACATTCATTAGGTGTGTTTCTATTCAACCTTTTTATGCACTTTTTCCAATTTGCACATAAAAAACATGAGTGGAAACTCAAAAAAAAAAGTTGAAATATGTCAAAGAAAGTTTTTCTGCTTGGATGAGGTGCAAAAGTAAAATGAAGCAGATTTAGTGAATAAATGATGTCATACAAGAAATATGTGACTTAACGTCCCGCTGCAGAGACCAAACATGGCGGCAGACGTTTCTCTCGGGGCGGCGTTCAGTACGTGTTTGTATAACTGACACACAGCTGCTATCAAAATGCAATATGATCTCTGCTCATAGCAACAAAAACACCATGAAGACGGTTACCCAGAATACCTTTCTCTCTCTGTAGCTTCACAGAGACGTTTTGTATCTTCGGAGAACAATAATTCTGGTTTATGGAGGAACAGCTGGCGTATCAACAACAACAAATCATGTGACTTAAAACGTCACTGAAGAGCTGAAAACATCAGATGTGTGTGGAGCGATGAGGAGGAGGCTGTAACCTTCCTCACATCAATACATGGAACCAACAGAAACGTCATATTTCCATCATGTTTTCCATCGTTTGAGCTTTGACTCTTTTAATGAGGTCATCTCGTTGTGTCTCTTCTTCTGCGACAGTTTAATGGCACCGACTGGAGAACTAGAACCACCTGCTGTTTATCTGCTAATATGCACATAACAGCAGTGGATGGAAATGTGCACTAATTCGAATTTCTTTAATTAATGCACATATTTAGGAACCGAGCCCAAAAGGCCTGGCCTAAGGGCGGGGACCCTATTGTTTTTCGTTTCTTTCTTTCTTTCTTTCTTTCTTTCTGTCTTTATTATTACGCCACTTCAGACCTAAATTTGACCCCCTAAACATGCTCAAAAACTCACCAAATTTGGCACGCACATCACGTCAGGTGTAAAATTTGATAAAACATAAAAATTGACCCCTAAAATGCCAAAATGTGCTCTCTAGCGCCACCTATGTAACTAAAATGGCCGCCACAGCCCGTAGGAATGTCATAGAGAGATCAAACCAAAACTCAATTATTTGTCTCATCAAGACCTACAAATCATACACTGACACCCCTGACCTAAATCCAACAGGGAATCCGCAATTATCCTTTCAAAATAAGACTTTGCCCCAATTTTGGCCCCCGAACAAATGCTATCTCCTCCGAGGGCGTTAATGGTATCAGCTTCAAACTCTAATAGGTGACTTATGACACTGTGCTGAAAAAAAGTTATTAAAAACTTTGTAATAACTCGAATGGTTTGGATTTTATAAGCCCTGAAAGTTGCAGTGCCACAACACACCTTACAATGTAAACCAATGGGGAGGCATGACCTTTGTGAGAAACAGGCTTCTGACGTCTAAACTATAAGTCTGACCACTTTCAAACCTGTATCAATGGATTCGTGACGAAATTTCCTACTAAAATATGATTTTTAATGTTAGATTTGGCCAAAGTCATGGGATT
>NC_056536.1:35084089-35096589 GCF_910596095.1 Thunnus maccoyii
ATTAATCTACTGTTCTTGTGTGTAAAATACGATATAAATAAAGTTGAGTTGAGTTAAAATGGGAGGCAGCAAGTTAAAGCTAAACTTCACCAGTTTTAGCTTCTCAGAGTTTGATGATCACATTAATATGGATATTTTTCAATATCTTTTAACATTTTGTACATAAAAAGAATCAATTAATTGAGAAAATAATCATCAGACTCGTAGATAATGAAAAATACTTGTTCAGTGTATCATCAGTGAGTATCTGGTCCGTCTGCAGTAACTTCATATTTATCTAATGTTCTGTGTTGTTAGGTGTGAAACACGCTACGTCCTCTTCAATGGATCAATATCTGGAGATGCAAATGTTTATAGGAATCACATTTCCTGTTGTGAGCATCAGTGAAAGACGCTCACGCTTCAGTACACATAAAGAAATGTGATGAATATGTGATAATTTCCTCTCAGTCAGTATTCACTGTTTACTGTGAAAGAAGTATTCACATCCTTTACTGCAGTAAAAGTACATAAGTATTATGAGCTTGATGTAGTTAAAGTATTGCAGTAAAAGTACATAAGTATTATGAGCTTGATGTAGTTAAAGTATTGCAGTAAAAGTACATAAGTATTATGAGCTTGATGTAGTTAAAGTATTGCAGTAAAAGTAGTGGTTTGGTCCCTCTGACTGATATATTATTATATATGACATCATTAGATTATTAATAGTGAAGCATCAGTGTTAGAGCAGCATGTTACTGTTGTAGCTGCTGGAGGTGGAGCTAGTTTACACTACTTTATATACAGTTAGCTAGTTTAGTCCAGTGGTTCCCAACCTAGGGGTCGGGGCCCCTCCAAAGGGTCAGCAGATAAATCTGAGGGGTGGTGAGATGATTAATGGGAGAGGAAAGAAGAAAAAACAAAGTTCTGATACACAAATCTGTTTTCAGTTTTTGGACTTTTTCTCTAATCTTTGATTTTTGCTGAAATATTGGATCATTTGAACATTTATTGAAATGAAAGCATGTGAGAAGTTTAGAGGGAAAAATCACTATTTGGTGGAGCTGTTAACAACTCATAGACATGTGAAATGTGACCCCGACTACACACTGCTTTTTGTAAGACGTCAAAAGCCAAAAAGGTTGGAAACCACTGGTTTCATCTTTAACAATGTGTTGTATTTTAAAAGCTTGTTATATTATCCATTGTGTCAAATCTTCATCTGAAAAGTAACTAAAGCTGTCAAATAAATGTAGTGGAGTAGAAAGTACAATATTTCCCTCTGAAATGTAGAAAGTAGCATCACATGGAAATACTCAAGTAAAGTACAAGTACCTCTAAACTTGTACATCAGTACAGTACTTGAGTAAATGTACTTAGTTACTGACTCACTGACTGAAAACAGACGTAAAATCATCTCAGCGGTTCTCTGTTGAATCTGTCGGCTGAGACTCAGGAAGATTTAATCCTTGTGAGAAGCTGCTGTAGCTTCTGGCTACAGATTAGCTTCCTTTGCTAGCACATAAACTCATCTCACAGAAACCTTGTTTGTTTGAACGATTCAGATTCCTTTAAAAGGCAGAAACACTAAAAATCTGATGCAGGAAAAGACACCAAATCAGACTATTTACTGCCCATTTTCACCTCAGCTGCAGATTAGCTACATCGCTAGCAGGTAAGACCGGTTAGGAGGCTTCTCTCCTTCAGTGGACTTTAAATGTGTTGGAAGCTGAAACAGGCAAATGTCCTCCATTTATCTACTTTCAGTCGTGTCCCGTCACTCACAGCTGAGCTACAGATTAACCAATCAGCTAGCGAGTCCGAGGTGAGTCTGCTGAGTCCCGTCAGAGACGACAAACAGTCACAAAAGATGTAACATTAGTCACTAAAGCGTTGAAACATTTCAGTGTAAGTACAGGAGTGTTACAGCCTAAAGTGACCCTCCTGCTCCTCATGGTACTTCCTGTATTCAGCACTTCCTGCTTCCTGTGCCGTCTCAGCAGGCGTTAAAGGCTCAACAGGAAAGTTGTTTTGAATTCCAGTCGGGTTGATGGAAATCCAGTTTGATCCAGCGGGAGAGGAAAAAGTGCTCATGTGTGTTTTTCCTGAAGTGTGAATGAGTTCGATCGTCCTCCTGCTGCTGCTGCTGCTCCCTTTCTCACTTGCTAAGCCTTTAATTGAATTACCCCCCCCCCCCCACACACACACACACACACACACAGCTCATCATGACCTCCACCTGCTTCAGCCGGCAGCAGATTGGAGGCGTGAACGTGACCCAGAACGCCTCCTTCTGACACTTGCAGTGAGAAAACCTTTAATCTGTAAATTTCTGCTCATTTTCTATTTGTGGTTTGAACTAAACAAGCATCACTTTGGGCTCTGGTAAACTATTTATTTACATGTTCACAGCAGATTTAAACATAAAATATGATGCAACAGGAGTAATATTATGATTGTCAGAAGTAAGGAAGATATAAAATGAGTATTTCCTGATTTCTTTTTGTTGCCCTTAAAGTGTGAAAATGAGATGAAATTAAATATTTGTAACTGATGATCTATCAGCTGACGAAGACATTTAAAAGCAAAAACACGTCTCTTATTAAAGCTTAAAAACCAAACATCACACACACACACACACACGTCTGTGTCGCTTTACTGGGAACCAGTACTGAGCTGCGTCCAGCCAGTATGTAAAGTCTCCGTCTCCTAGAAATGATGCTCATATACAACTAAACTGCAACAGCAGATATGTTTAACGCTGCTTCAAAACATGAAGAGAAAATGTTGATACTGAACAAATGATCTGCTGCTGCAGTAAAATATAAATATGAGTGTTTGTTGGTTGTTGGTTTGGTTTCAGTCTGCAGGACCTGAACCTTGGTGTCGTCATGGACTCAGACCTGAACTTCAACAGTCACATGAAGAATCTATCGAGGATTAAAGGACTCGTGTCTCAGCAGGATCCAGACTCTGCTGGCTGATCGAGTCCTCAATGAGTCCAGTTCTCAGGTCTGTACACTGACTTCCTGTCTGTCAGAGAACTGACTTTAAAATGCTGCTGTTGGTTTATGAAGCATCCAGACTCTTAGGTGGTCTGGATCAGGTCTGGATCAGGTCTGCTTTCTGTCCTCAGAGTCCAAACTAAACCTGGAGAAGCAGCGTTCAGGTTTTATGCTCCACGTATCTGAACAAACTCCCAGAAACCTGCAGGTCTCAGTTTAAACGTCTCTGTTTGTTTACACTCAACTGTGAGTTCTGTTTTTATTTTCTATTCTTTCAGCTCTTTAATAACTATTTTAATTGTATATAAATGTCTTTTATAATGTGTCTCTCTTGCAGTTTTAATGTCTTTAATGTTTCATGTAAAGGCTTTGTTGTTGAAATGTGAGATACAATAAACAATATACATAAATAATAAATAATAATAAATAAACAAACAATAAACTTGTGAACCTTGATTTTTTTGAAATGTTATCAGACTGTCTTTGACTCGTGTGATGTCATCTGGCTGACTCGTGTGATGTCATGTGGTTGACTCGTGTGATGTCATCTGGCTGACTCGTGTGATGTCATGTGGTTGACTCATGTGATGTCATCTGTTTGACTTGTGTGATGTCATCTGGCTGACTCGTGTGATGTCATCTGACTGACTCGTGTGATGTCATCTGACTGACTCATGCGATGTCATGTGGTTGACTCGTGTGATGTCATCTGGCTGACTTGTGATGTCATCTGTTTGACTCGTTTGATGTCATGTGACTGACTCGTGTGATGTCATGTGGTTGACTCGTGTGATGTCATCTGACTGACTTGTGTGATGTCATCTGGCTGACTCGTGTGATGTCATCTGACTGACTCATGCGATGTCATGTGGTTGACTCGTGTGATGTCATCTGGCTGACTTGTGATGTCATCTGGTTGACTTGTGTGATGTCATCTGTTTGACTCGTTTGATGTCATGTGACTGACTCGTGTGATGTCATCAGGAAGAAAACAGACAGTTTCATGGATCGTTTCTTTAGAATCAGGAGTTTTTAATCTTAATCTTCATCATTCAGCACCATCATCATCCTCATTGTTCATCATTATCATAGTCATCTTCATGACATCATCATCATCATCATCATCATCATCATGGTTGTTAATCATCGCACAGAAACAGTCATCATCATCATCATCATCATCATCATCATCATCAGGTACATTCTCATGGTTTTCAGTGGATAATAGATTTCCTTTGTATTTCAGACTTTTTATAATATATTGATTATCATCCATGTTCAATCTCTTTTTAAATAATTTACATAAGAATAAAGTCAACAGACTGAAGAATGACCGTCTGTATATTTACATCATGAGACACAGAATCAGTAAAACAGCAGATGACTGGAAACCAAAGAAAACCCAGATACAGAGAAGAAGAAGAAGAAGAAGAAGCAGCATGGGGTGGTGGTGGTGGGGGGGGGGGGGGGGTGGGGGGGATGTGTGTGTGTGTGTGTGTGTGTGTGTGTGTGTGTGTGTGTGTGTGTGTCATACATGTAACCCCTCACTGAGAATCAGAACGAGGCTGAATGAAGCCAACGAGGTCAGGGATGACCTCCAGACCCCAAACCGCTGTTTTGTCACCATAGCAACAGATAACAATGACTCTGACTGTTGCCACAGTAACCGCTAACAGCCGTCTCCGTGGCCGTTCAAAAACACTGGAGGCAAATTTAAATGAAAAAAAAAAGAAGAAATAAGTAATGAAACAACCTGATCTGACCTTTATCAATTACAAATATCGATCAGCTCTGAGCCAAAGAACAACAGCAGAACACTCAGCAGCTGCAGGTTAACAGTTAAGAAATGATTTGAACTCAAGGTCCACTTGCTCTCTTTTTTCTGAAACTTTCAACCACATCTGACAGGACTCACTGAACACATCATCGCTGTCTGGACTCAATCTCTACGTTTATTTGTCGGTGTTCAGGGTTTACTTCAATAAAAGTAGTAATACTGCAGTGTAGAAATACTCTGTTAACAGTAAATGGCCCATTTCAGAAGAGTAAATATTATTAGTGATTGTAATTATTGATGATGATGTAAGTAAACAGGAACTAAAGCAGTGAAGTAAAAAAGTACAAAGTAGCATCAAATGAAAATACTCAAGTAAAGTACCTCAATATAGTATTTAAGTGCAGTACTATATAGTAAATGTACTGTGTTACTAATACTGTAGTGCTTGAATGGAAGTGTTGTTATGATCAGACAGCAGAGAGCAGGTTACCATGGTGACTGTTCATCCTTCTCTAACTATTTACCAGTTAATAAACTCATTATGGTGACATCATGTTTCCTTGACGACGGGTTTGCTGTTGTAGTTTAGTTGTATATAAAGTTAGTTTGTAGGAGGAAGAGTGCTTCATCATCCTCAGACTCTCAGACTGCAGCTCACTCATCAATCATCAATAATCAATCAGACATGTAAACTGTTTCTATCCACCCTGTATTACATGTATGGGAGAAATAACCAGCAGCAACAGTATGAAGCATATTATGGGATGGATTTAGCTCCTGACTAGAAGATGAGATCATATCAGTCCTGTTTTAGAACTGAGTTTAAGATTTTATTGATTACCTGTAAACACTTGATGGATTAGTGAATTATTATTCCTCTATAACCTTTCTGTCTCTTCCTCAGTCACAGCTCAAGACTTTTAATCTTATTCTAGGGGTATTTTATTCTGTTTTTTGTGTTTTATTCTGTTTTATTTTATTTTAATTGTTTGATTTTTCATACAGACATACAGGTATTATATTCTCGGGCTCTACTGGAATATCTTTTCCAGTTAAAAAGTTAAGTTATTTATCTTCTACTGGTCCTTTATGCAGCCCCTCAGTTCAGCCTCTGTCTGAAACAGGCCGTTTTAGCTCCTGTCTCTTTAAGGCCCCGCCTCCTGATGAGCCCACTCTGTTCTGATTGGTCAGCTTCAGGAAGCTTCCTCCGGCTCCGGAGGCTACGTAAACAAACTATAGTAGCAGGATTTCACTTCTTTTTCTCCTTCTTTACTCCAAATGTCAACTTCTCAAATCCATCCGTACATGTTGGAGCTGAATCACATAGAAACACCTTAGCAACCACCTTAGCAACCACCTTAGCAACAAAGGCTACAGAACAGACGGCTGTTTATGAGCATGTGCAGTGAGCTGACATCAGTTCATCAGCAAGTTAGAAAAAAAACGTTGAAACGAAGCATCAGGGCAGGTTGAAGCCCTGAGTTTTGACTTACAGGCAACATTTCTACATACGTTCACCTCAAGTTTCTGAACTTTGACCTTGTTTGACGTCTGACATCAGAACAGGAAATAAATAACAGGAAACCACTGAAAGCAGAAGATGAACCATATTAAAGATTTAACACACAGATGAATTATTGTTTTGTATTTGGCTGCAATCACTCAATGAATTATTTGAAATCTTATTTATTTGATCTCATTTTGTCCTCACAAAATGAAAAAATGTTCACAGCAGCAGCGATGAGCAGAAGTTCGTCTGCAGAGAAAAACCGAAAAGTAACGAAGGCTTCAGTTACTGGATTACTGCAGCATGTTGACGACTGCAGCTCCCCGTACATCCAAACACAACATGACTCATCAGGAAGGTGGTTATATAATCAGCACAGAGACCAGCAGCACCGTCCGTCTGCAGATGTGAAGACTGACGAGAAGTTTCCCTCCAAAACAAGCAAAACTACAAGTAACAAGCAAAAAACACGGAGTCCAAAAACACGAAATCTGCATCTCGCAAAACAATAAAGACACAAATAAATATTGAGATCAATGAAATATGCTCTAAAAGACATTTCACTACTGTGATACTGTAGTTTATGTATTGATCCCAGCCAATCGGTCAGACTCTTATTACTATATAATCAACTCGTACTGAAGTTATTATTGATGATGAACAAGTGTTTCAGTGTCAGTTTGATTGTTGTTGACGTCGATCCCTGTTTGAGCTGTTTATAGTGCACAACACTGAGAGTGTGTGTGTGTGTGTGTGTGTGTGTGTGTGTGTGTATTAGCACCAGTGAATTTCAATAAGTGACCAAAAACTAACAGAGAATCAGCAGCAACTGAAACACGATGGACCTTCATTAAAACAGGAGATACCAGTAAGAAACAGAAGCTAATGTTAGCATGAAGGAACCAGCAGCAGTTGATAATAATAATAGTAATAATAATAATAATGATAATACTGATAATACCAGTGACAGCAGCTCTGCACAGCAAACCAAAATGTTTTGTTTAACAAAAAAACTGAAAAATAAACTGAACTTATGAACTTTTTTCCCAAAGTTTTGAAGCTTTCACACATGATCAGGTTTGCATGTGGGCGGCTTCTCTTAGCACAGGAGCTATTACAAGCTAAATGTACGCTAGCTGCCGCAGAAAGGTCAAAGGTTTGGTGAGGAAGGTCAAACAAAACCAGATCTGAGAGTGAATATCAAACAGACGTGTGACTGACAGCAGATCTCTCACCTGCTGAAAAAAACAACAACAAAATGTCTGTAAAACCAAGAAGTGACATCACAACCACGAAAACACAAGCAGCTCATTGAAAAGCACTGAACGCGAATAACACCATAAAACAGCTGAATTAACATTAATATAACAGTTTGATATGAGGCCAATAATCTTATATCTGCACCCAAAACCACTCTGAAATCCTCCAGGTGTTTTCTACTGGTATGAGAACAGAGAACACAGATATACTGGTCATACTGGTGGAGGAATATCTCAGACTGGGAGGCTGAAAGTTCTCAATTACATTCATTCATCCAGTAAAAACTTTCCTGCTCAGTAACACTGAAGGTCAAAGGTAGTAATTAATGTAATAGTATAGTAATGTATTATATTATGTATTAATATTAGTAATAATATCATTTGCAATCTACCTAAAAAATAACTAAAATAAGCATCACAAGACTAAGATCCTTATAATAACTGTTGGTTTTCATGTGTTTAAAGAATGGACTGAAATAAAAAATATGAAGCATTTTCACCATATTTAACATATTTTGATTCATCACTGAGCTTCGACTAGAAAACACAGTCACTTCCTGTTGGAAGGTCATGTGACTTTAATGAGGACGGGCTCAGGTTGAAGCTAACAGTCCTGATGAACATGAGCTCAGCTGAGTCACATGACATTAATTCAGCCTTTTATATGGTGGAGAATGTTCACAAGTCTCTACTACTGCCAAACTCTAAACTACAGCACAATGCTAAATGCTAATAAATGCTAATGAATACATGTCTAAAGCTACAGGAGCATGCAGCGCTAACTGTTGCTAATGTTCAGCAAAGCCTACAGTAGGTGTAACAAGCAAACAAGTGCAGTTAAAATAATATCTGATATTTGATGTTCCACACAGAGAACGAAGAGAAGCTTGTAGATACTGAACAGTTTCTTTCAATAAGTAGCCAAACATGCTAAACATTAGCCTGCTAAAAGATTAAAAAGCAATGTAAAAGCCTCTTGAACCTTCTTTTATTTACTGTTAAGTACGTTTTCAGTTAGAAAATTAGATTTAGTGCATTTAGTTGCAGCTTTTTCAACATTTCACTGAAGCTGCTTAATTCCACTAAATGGAAATATTATAAATGTTCATGAGTTTATAAAAAATTCTTCAAATTTTATTCTGACATATTTGCCATCTTTGGAAAGTTTGGGATCCCTCTAAAATTTAGAAAAAGTTCAGTGTTTAAACAAAACGTCCTGTTTGTGTAACAGTGAGTGTTGCAGCTTCTATTAGAGCTGAAGTTTAAACACCAGACAGTCTGAATCAGTTGAAACAGATTCTACACACACATGAAACTGATGGATTGACTTCTGGATTATTTTGTAGTGAGTTTTATCTGCTGGCATCTGGATCGCCTCCTGCTGGCTGCTGTAGTACAGGTCATAAATAAGCCCCGCCCCCTCCATGTTAGTGGATGGGTCAAACTACAAAATCAAACTACATGTCAAACACATTTTTCTCAAAGTTATGTTATAGTTATAGTTATAGTCTGTTATTTTAGGTTGTTCTTATCATGCTGATGTTTGTCCAACTGCTCGTTTTTCTGATCAGTTTGTTTTTAATTAGTTATTTGATGACATAAAAAGAGGCTGTGACATCATGATCGACAGCTCTGACAGCTGCTCTCAAACCTCGACGGCGGCGTGGCGGCTGAGGGGGGTGTGTCCCGCTGCCCGACTCTACTGCGCAGACTCTGGTTCCAAATGACGTCACATGAGCAAGATGGCCGCCACTCCTGAAAAGGAGATTATTTTGGCTTCACATTTTGCACAGCGGCAGGAAGTGGAGACACGTCGGCCATCTTTATATACAAGTCAGCTGCTCTGTGTTCACGTCACGTAACCATGGTGACGACGGTGATGGAAGGGTTATAACGTTATACCAGCACATCTCTAGTTGCACTCTGTCATATGTAACTGTTACCATGGTAATAATAATAATACTTTATTATTCTCTTGACTGACGGTGTGAACCCTCCACATCTGTATGTTCCATGTTTGATTTACACCTGTCAGGTTTTACATGTTTCTGTTTTTACTACAAGAATAATTCTCTTCATACATGATTGTCACCACATCGTAGTTACGAGAGTCAAAGTGCTTCGTGATGACATCATCAGGTAAACAGGAAACAAAGGTCGAGCTGTTGGTTCGGGCCTCATGAAGACGCAGTCTTACCAACAGATTCCTTCTTCAGAGGAACCAACCAGCGACTTGAGAACATTTTATTAACATAACATTTAACATTTGGATCATTTTATTGTTGTGTTGCAGCTGTAATATTCTCTCCTCTAATGTCTCGGTGACGTCACATGATGCCTCTCATATCAGTCACTTTGCTTTAGAAAGACGGTTTTCAGCCTCTAACTTCATGTCAAAGCGTTTCCTCTTTATTTTTGTCACAGCGCTGCTCTGATGACGCGTCATATTAAATCTTTCTTATTGTCTTTACTGCTGAAATTGAACTTATTATGTTTTGTCTGTAGATTCTGGCCAACAGGTCGCCTCATATGGACGTTTTTAGGGGTGTCGATGATGCTGAACGTTCAGGAGACGTTCATCAGACTGAAAGCAGAGATTAAAAAGAGTTTGAGGTGTTAAGAGAGATGAGATGTTGAAAAGTCTGAGAGGTTTAGGAGAAGAACATGAAAATGTTCTTGCATGAGGCCCAACGTCTATAATGCTGATTAATGTTTCTTTAATAAACTACTGTGAGTTAATTGCAGCATGTTGTTGGCTGTAGTGCAGCAGAATATATATTAATATAAAAGTGAGATCTTGTCAGACATGATATAATCTGTCTGAGATGCAGGATGATCAGCACTACAAGGATCAAAATCATTGTCATCCAATCAGAGGAGGAGGCAGCTCCCATCAATCACTGCAGTTTAACTGGCAGTTAAAGAGAGCCTCATAATGATGCAGCTGTAAAACTGATGGACTATCAGTCGTGATGGATGTTACAGAAGAGACGTCTGATCTGGTGTCAGGATGACAGACTGAAGAACACCTTTACTGTTCTACATCTCATATATATGTATGTATATCTCAGTATGATCTGGTACAGAACTTCCCTAACCCCTAATCCTAACCCTAACCCCTAACCCTAACCCTAACCCCTAACCCTAACTCTTAACCCTAACCCTAACCCTAACCCTAACCCACTCTCATATATATGTATGTATATCTCAGTATGATCTGGTACAGAACTTCCCTAACCCCTAATCCTAACCCTAACCCCTAACCCTAACCCTAACCCCTAACCCTAACCCTAACTCCAAACTCCTAACCCCTAACCCTAACCCTAACCCCTAACCCTAACCCTAACTCTTAACCCTAACCCTTAACCCTAACCCTAACTCTTAACCCTAACCCTAACCCCTAACCCTAACTCTTAACCCTAACCCTAACTCTTAACCCTAACTCTAACCCTAACTCCAAACTCCTAACCCCTAACCCTAACCCTAACCCCTAACCCTAACTCTTAACCCTAACTCTTAACCCTAACCCTAACCCCTAACCCTAACTCTTAACCCTAACCCTAACCCCTAACCCTAACTCTTAACCCTAACCCTAACCCTAACTCTTAACCCTAACCCCTAACTCCTAACCCCTAACCCTAACCCCTAACCCTAACTCTTAACCCTAACCCCTAACTCCTAACCCTAACCCCTAACCCTAACTCTTAACCCTAACCCCTAACTCCTAACCCTAACCCCTAACCCTAACTCTTAACCCTAACCCCTAACCCCTAACCCCTAACTCCTAACCTTAACCCCTAACTCCTAACCCCTAACCCTAACCCAAACCCTAACCCTTAACCCTAACCCCAAACCCTAACCCCTAACCCTAACCCCTAACCCAAACCCTAACCCCAACCCTAACCCTAACCCCTAACCCTAACCCCTAACCCCAAACCCTAACCCCTAACCCTAACCCCTAACCCAAACCCTAACCCCAACCCTAACCCTAACCCCTAACCCCTAACCCTAACCCCAACCCTAACCCTAACCTTAACCCAAACCCAAACCCTAACCCAAACCCTAACCCTGCAGCCAGAGTCATAAAGAAGCTCAACATCATGGAGTCAGTCTGGGATCAACATGAAGAGACAGAAGCAGCAGAAGAAGAAGATGCAGAACAACCAACCTGCCGAGTAGCTGAAACACTGAGAACTGCTGCTGATTTAAATATTGATTAACTTTCTGCTGTTTACTGAACTTTAGATCAAGTTAACTGATCAATAACAACTATTAAAAACCTCCTCATTTTACTGTTACTGTATATATATATATACATACAATGTGTACTCCAGTTTAATGAATAATCCAAAACACTGGTTCTCAACCTGGGGGTCCCGACCCCACCATGGGTCACCAGAGCTTCATGGGGGGTCGTGAAGCTCTTTTTATTTAAAGGGGTTTAAGATTAAAATATATTGTTTGTCTGAACATTTAATTCATTTCTTTGAAGAAAACAATGAAATATAATTGTTATCTTTAAAGTTTATATTGTTATTTAAGATATAAACTTCTTGTTGCTGATTATGTTTGTTTTCACATTGCTGAAGCAGCGAACAAACACTGAGAATCAACTTTACAGTCGAGAAGGAGAATCTAACTTCCAATATGAAATATATCTACATCTTTATAGATTATGGAATTTTTAATGAGGGAGAAGGAGGAGATGTCATTTTATGGATTTCAAAGTGGTAATTAAACACTGCATTTTTGTGGAAAAACCTCATCAGAGACACGTCGTTCATCCAAGCAGAGTGGAGATGTTTAAACGGATTATAGTAAAAACAACCAGAGAGCTGACGGAGCAGCGTCCCAGCGTCAGGAGGATGTATGATAGTTCAAAATAATAATAATAATCACAATACAGACAGAATTGTATAAAAAGTTCCTGCAGGTGTTGAGTTCAGTGCAGTTATTAATGCTTCTGTGCTGTT
>NC_056536.1:35111589-35121589 GCF_910596095.1 Thunnus maccoyii
AGAGAACAGGTTTCATCCTCATTTCCTCGTTTTCCTTGCATCTTTAGTCTCTCCCAGTAAAGACGTGGAGACGCAGGAAACGCTGCTGCAACACGACGCGGACGCGTGATTTTAGAGAAATGAGACGACGTCCTTTTCCTTTCATGTGAAGCAACATCTGTTTGTGTGACGGCAGCAGCTGGATCGGCTGTCAGTCTGTATCTGCAGGTACACATACTGTCACAGTTACTTTTATAACCTTATTGGAATTAATTTAAACATCTTTATCATGTCTGCAGTCATCACATTGATACTCTGATCAGCTGTTTGCAGTCTGAATGAAAACATTCTGTCTGTTCTTTATATATATATATATATATATTTATATATTTATATATTTATATATTTATATATTTATATTTCAATGTTTTTACCACTTGAAATATTTAATACCAACACTGACTGGAGTGCAGCACATTGAACACATCTCTATCTTCCTCTCTTTCTTGCTTCAAATGAAAATGTATTTGATATGTTACCTGGAAAAGACCCCAGCTGACTTTATTATATATATTTGCAATGATGTAATTATAAAAAAAGTCTGTTTTTATGTCATATACAATCAGTCTGTTGTCTACCTGATGTCACCAGGTTAGGTTGGTCTGAAATACTGTTAGAGTGGACAACACATTAAACACACTACTCACTAATTAAAGCATTGACCAATTAGCCACATGTTAATCACTGGTTAGCGTGTTAGCAATTAGCTGCTGTGATTACAGCTGATTACTGCTATGAGTCATTCAGCAAGAGGAGAGCTGAGACTGTTCAGTTCACATATACATATATATATATACATACATATCTTGCTTTAATGTTCAGTTTACTGTCATTTATGACAAAGAAAAGCAGCGAACGTTCACATTTATGAAGCTGCAACCACAGAATATTTTTGTATTTCTGCTTGAAAAAAATATTAAAACTATTAATTGATTTCCAAAATAGTTCTCAACTTATTTTCTGTCGAATCAATTAATCAGCTGATGCAGCTCAAAGTGTTTATTATAATGAACAACGACATAAAAGGACCAAAAATTAAATCAATTCTGAGATGTTTCATCTGATAATTAATGTTAAATCACATGTTGACATTCAATAATCTGTTTTTACTACCAACTGGGTTCAGACCCCCGAGGAGCTGCTCATCAGGAGACTATAAGAAGTAAAAGTACCGATACAGCAGTGTAAAAATACTCCATTACAAGCAAATGTCCTACAGTAAAAGTACATAAGTATTATGAGCTTGATGTAGTTAAAGTATTGCAGTAAAAGTACATAAGTATTATGAGCTTGATGTAGTTAAAGTATTGCAGTAAAAGTACATAAGTATTATGAGCTTGATGTAGTTAAAGTATTGCAGTAAAAGTACATAAGTATTATGAGCTTGATGTAGTTAAAGTATTGCAGTAAAAGTACATAAGTATTATGAGCTTGATGTAGTTAAAGTATTGCAGTAAAAGTACATAAGTATTATGAGCTTGATGTAGTTAAAGTATTGCAGTAAAAGTACATAAGTATTATGAGCTTGATGTAGTTAAAGTATTGCAGTAAAAGTACATAAGTATTATGAGCTTGATGTAGTTAAAGTATTGCAGTAAAAGTAGTGGTTTGGTCCCTCTGACTGATATATTATTATATATGACATCATTAGATTATTAATAGTGAAGCATCAGTGTTAGAGCAGCATGTTACTGTTGTAGCTGCTGGAGGTGGAGCTAGTTTACACTACTTTATATACAGTTAGCTAGTTTAGTCCAGTGGTTCCCAACCTAGGGGTCGGGCCCCTCCAAAGGGTCAGCAGATAAATCTGAGGGGTGGTGAGATGATTAATGGGAGAGGAAAGAAGAAAAAACAAAGTTCTGATACACAAATCTGTTTTCAGTTTTTGGACTTTTTCTCTAATCTTTGATTTTTGCTGAAATATTGGATCATTTGAACATTTATTGAAATGAAAGCATGTGAGAAGTTTAGAGGGAAAAATCACTATTTGGTGGAGCTGTTAACAACTCATAGACATGTGAAATGTGACCCCGACTACACACTGCTTTTTGTAAGACGTCAAAAGCCAAAAAGGTTGGAAACCACTGGTTTCATCTTTAACAATGTGTTGTATTTTAAAAGCTTGTTATATTATCCATTGTGTCAAATCTTCATCTGAAAAGTAACTAAAGCTGTCAAATAAATGTAGTGGAGTAGAAAGTACAATATTTCCCTCTGAAATGTAGAAAGTAGCATCACATGGAAATACTCCCATATATACATATATACATACACACACACACACATATGTATATATATGTGTGTGTGTGTGTGTGTGTGTGTGTATATATGTATAGTTGGTATACAGTATGGATGTGGTTGTATATGTATTTATCATATATTTGAAGTCTAATCACTCACAGGCAGGAAGCTTTTCAGAGTCATGTGACTCACATCAGCTGTTTTCTGATCTAAATCCACATAAACTGGTTTCCAGTAAGTTTTTACTTCCTGCTGATGCAGCTGAACTGTGTTTATGAGTCTTTGCTGCTTTTACAAAAGAAATAATAAAAAATAAACAGAAATACATTTTCTCAGCTTCCAAAGATGACGTGACTGTAGTCTGATGCTACATATTTATTTATTTATTTATTTATTTATCTCCTTTTACAACCTGCAGTCAGGTTATAACTGTTTTATTGATCTTATTGATCTTTAATTGTTTTTTAATGTATTATTTATTTATATTATTGTTGTTGTTTGATGTTAGAAACAACAGAAATCATAAAAATATATAATTAGTGAAATAAAAACTATGAAACATGTGATACAGCTGCTGAGCATAAACCGGCCTGGTGATGGCGCTCAGCTTCAGGATGGGAGGTGTCAGAGCAGCATGGAGGATGTGGGGGTGGGGGGGTGAGGAGAGAGAGAGAGGAGGTGTGATGGTGGAGCGACTGGAGAGGCTGCTTCACCTTCAGAGCTGCTTCCTGTGTGAGTGTGTGTGTGTGTTGGAGGGGGGGGGGGGGGGAACCTACTACACAATATTAATGACTACTGCAGCTTTATGGGGGAGGCTGGTGGGGGAGGCTGGCGGGGTGGGGGGGGGGCATTCAGAGTGAATCTGAGGCTCAACAGACGTTTTCTTTTATATTTGATCCATCCTACACCATCCTACACCATCCTTACAGGCCAGTAGGATGATGTGGGAACAAACACTGACCTCACAAAGAGCTGGAAACTCCCAATAAAACTAATAAATAATAGATATCATAACTGTCATGTATCACAGCTTGTCTGTGATCATCTCAACATGTTCATGTTTTAACGGCTCTAATAGTTTATTAGTTTATTTTTAAATAATCTAATTCATCAATACATGTCTGTTCCAACACTGGAGCTCATATTCTGATATTGGTGTTGTCAGTTTATGTTGTTTGTTGTTAAAATAAAATAAAATAAAATATATTTTTTTATCATTTTTACTCCTGATGTCATTTTACTGTGATTGTAATTTGTCGCGCTGTGATTGGTTTAAAACGTGATCAATAAACTGATTTATTGTTTGTTTCCTCGAGACGAAGCAGCTGAGAAGCTTCAACTAATAATTGATTATCAAAACAGTTTCCAATTTGTTGTCAAAGTAATTGATTAGTCAGTTTAACATCATCTATAAGGTTGCTACGGTGATGTTTGAACATCTGTCGACACCTTCAGCAGCCGAAGATGAAGAGGATGAAGATGAAGCTGCGTCAGATTCACTCTGAACGAGCTCCCCCCGGCTCCCTGCTGGCTGGAGGATGTGGTCGGTCGGGGGGGGGGGGGGGGAGGCTGGGTGGAGGCAGAGTGGGGGGGGGCAGCGGGTGAGGCTGTGGGTGCTGCGGAGGAGGAGGAGGAGGAGGAGGAGGGGGGGGGGGACTCTGGCCCTTACCTTGCCTGCTCGTGGTGCTTGGCGGGGGGCAGGGCGCAGGGAGGCTTGGGCAGGCGGAGGCGCGCGGGACAGCAGTACTGATGGTAGGTGGCGTGGCTGTTAGGAGGTAGGCTGGAGGAGTAGAGAGAGGAGGAGGAGGAGGAGGAGGTGGAGGAAGGAGTGGTGATGCTAGTAGGGTTGTTGAAGGAACGACAAGAGGTGGTGGTAGTAGAACAGGTGGAGGAGGAGGAATAAGACCTGACAGAAAGAGATAGAAAGAGAGAGAGAGAGAGAAAGATAGAGAGTTGGGGAGAGGGAGAAAGAGAAAAAAGAGAGAAAAATAAAGTCAAGAGAGAAACAGAGAAAGGTAGACAACAACAACAACAACAACAACAACAACAACAACAACAGACAGGCACACATAAACACACACCGTTAGCACAGTTAGCATTACAGCACACTATGAGCATTAGCTTAGCACACTGTATTTATAGCAGCAATGTAGCGATTAGCAAAGTATGAGAAGCGCCAGGCGGCGGCGGCGGCGGCGGCGGCAACATGGCGGACGACAGTCACAAAAGGTCAACCGCAGAGGTCGTCTGTATACAGGAAGTCAGGTGGTTCTTCTACCAACAAACTGAATATATACTGCAGTGTAAATGTCTGATAAAACGTAATCAGTGTTCATGTTTGTTAAAATCTCAATACAAGTGATTTGTGACCTAAGAATTAATGGAAAAAGTCTGCTGCGGGTCCAGAATCTGATGGGAAGACTGGAACCAGTATCACACTATCACACGTTTAGGTGTCCACATACTTTTGGCCATGCAGGGTATTTAGAGCTTCAGCCAGTAAACTTAATAAGCGATACACTTTTTAGTGTTTTAAACTGTATATGTTCTTGTATGGTGACTGGAAATATTGGGAATTTGACCAAATAGACAGTTAATGTAAAATGATTTTAATATTTTAAATTAAAAGAAAATAATGATTTTTAAAGTAAATCCTAAAAAAATTAGTTTTAAGACTAAAAATAAATGACAGCACTCCTGGCTGCGTTTGTTAACTTATTTAAATAAAGTTTCTGGTGTTGTAAAGGCGACTTCCTGCGGCTGTAACAAGTCATTTGTTTAAATAAAGTTTGCGGGAAGATTCTAGTCTTGTTTTGAAAGGGAGAAATGTTGTCACATGACTTCCTGTATACCGTTGATGGTCGTCCGCCATGTTGCTGCTGCCAGCTTCTCTTGGCTAGCTGTGTTAAAAGCAAAAAGCACATTTAACTCTATTAGCATTAGCTTAGCACACAGTAAATAACAGCAGCAGAGCAATTAGCAACAGTTAGCTTATAGTCAGCTTATCTTACCATGTTAGCATTACCTTAGCACACAGTATTAATGGCAGCATACAGAAGTTAGTATAAAGTCTTAACCAGCATACAACTTTAACGTAAGTTAGCTTAGCATTTAGAACACACTCATGGTTAGCATACAGTAAGTCTCGGCCGTTAGCACTAGCAGTTAGCATCACAGCGGTACATGTATAGTGTACAGTGAGTCAGGAGAGGGAGGATGATGCACAGATAAAGATAGTTTACTGTGTTTCAGAGGGACAGAGGAAGGCCAGTCGCTAACTCTGCTCACCGAGGAGCTTTTTTGGTTTTTAGCTCATCCCTCACACATCCAGAGAAGGATCAGGGCACCGTTGTGCTCTCTTATTAACGGCATTGAACCCGTGACCTCACAGCTACGGGACGGTCTCTGTGCCGCCGGTCAGATGAACTACTAACCCGTCTGCCTGACAGACCTGATGATGCTGGATGAGGAGTGCAGGTTCAGATGAAGATGATGATTTTTGTTACAAACGACTTTTCATTCTGTTTGATTACAGCACGTTTCCTACATGAATTAAAATAAAGTGAACTGGATGTAGGACGTCGTATCCGCTACAGGCCTCAATCTACCGCTCAAACATGGAGAAATATTTCATATTTGATCTGCGATGATCAGACTGAAAGTGTCAAAGTGCAACAAGTGCTTTGTGCTGCAGCGGGGGGGCGCTCGTCTCTCTGACCAATCAGCACGCTGCATTTTAAAAAAATACAGTAACAAATGAAAAGTCACCTGTTAGCTGCGAATTAAGTCACTTTCTACTCTGCAGCGCAGGTCAGGATGGAGGTAAACGGGTTTATTCTAACCATGTCAAGTCTGTACAGATCAAAATATCACCAATCAGCCTCTTTAAACCTCCGTTCACACTCAGGAAACACGTTACAGTTCACACTCGACAACCATAATCTGTATCTTTTCACTCTGTTCACACTCTGTTTCATTACTGCTGTACTGTAAAAAATACCAAAATAGCAAACCTGTACCGGCCGAGCATTAATGAAAACCTTTTAGACCAACGACAGAACTCAGTTTCCAACATGTAACTCAGCTCAACACAAGCGTTTCCCACTGTCTGAACCCTGGAACTGGAAGAACAGCTGAGTCCTCACATCTCCACATCACATCCTGCTACAGTTCTCTTGCAGCTACCGTGGCCTCCTCTACAAAGTGTCACATGATATCAGGAGTAAACGGGGGCCTTAAACCTGCATATGACCCTCATTATAAAGGACTCATCACACATCACATCCCCTTCATAACTCACAGCTGCTTCCCTCAACATTAGAAACAATAAACTCTGTTCATTTACACGCCCAGAATAACACGTTTTCATTTGTGATGAACAATAAAGTTTGTCTTTCACTGAGCTGCTGCTGGATGCAGCGGTTGCCATGGCGCATGTAGCAGCTCTACAGGGTCCCAGCACGTCCACGCTCCACCAAGCCGAGACCTTATTCCCCACATGTCAGTCCCCTCGATACGACGTGACAGTTTGCTGGTTGGCTGCATGGCTGCACACTTGCTGTCAGCTGCAGGCATGATGAACGCCACGCTGCACGAACACACGCTGCACGAACACACGCTGCACGAACACACGCTGCACGAACACACAGCACGAACACACGCTGCACGAACACACACTGCACGAACACACGCTGCAGGAACACACACTGCAGGAACACACGCAGCACGAACACACGCTACACGAACACACACTGCACGAACACGCTGCACGAACACACACTGCAGGAACACACGCTGCAGGAACACACACTGCAGGAACACACGCAGCACGAACACACGCTGCAGGAACACAAGCTGCAGGAACACACACTGCAGGAACACACGCAGCACGAACACACGCTGCAGGAACACAAGCTGCAGGAACACACACTGCAGGAACACACGCAGCACGAACACGCAGCACGAACACGCTGCACGAACACACACTGCAGGAACACACGCAGCACGAACACACGCTGCAGGAACACACACTGCAGGAACACACGCAGCACGAACACACGCTGCACGAACACACACTGCAGGAACACACGCAGCACGAACACACGCTGCAGGAACACAAGCTGCAGGAACACACGCAGCACGAACACACAGCACGAACACGCTGCACGAACACACACTGCAGGAACACACGCAGCACGAACACACGCTGCAGGAACACACAGCACGAACACACAGCACGAACACACGCTGCACGAACACACAGCACGAACACACGCTGCACGAACACACAGCACGAACACACGCTGCACGAACACACAGCACGAACACACGCAGCACGAACACACACTGCACGAACACACGCAGCACGAACACACGCTGCACGAACACACACAGCACGAACACACGCAGCACGAACACACGCAGCACGAACACACACTGCACGAACACACACAGCACGAACACACGCTGCACGAACACACGCTGCACGAACACACGCTGCACGAACACACACTGCACGAACACACACTGCACGAACACACGCTGCACGAACACACGCTGCACGAACACACGCTGCATGAACACACAGCACGAACACACGCTGCACGAACACACACTGCACGAACACACGCTGCACGAACACACAGCACGAACACACGCTGCACGAACACACGCTGCACGAACACACGCTGCACGAACACACGCTGCACGAACACACGCTACACGAACACACGCTGCGCGAACACACAGCACGAACACACGCTACACGAACACACACAGCACGAACACACGCAGCACGAACACACGCTACACGAACACACGCTGCGCGAACACACACTGCACGAACACACGCTACACGAACACACGCAGCACGAACACACGCAGCACGAACACACGCTGCACGAACACACAGCACGAACACACGCTGCACGAACACACGCTACACGAACACACGCTACACGAACACACGCTACACGAACACACGCTACACGAACACACGCTGCGCGAACACACAGCACGAACACACGCTACACGAACACACGCTGCACGAACACACGCAGCACGAACACACGCTGCACGAACACACAGCACGAACACACGCTACACGAACACACGCTGCACGAACACACGCAGCACGAACACACGCTGCACGAACACACAGCACGAACACACGCTACACGAACACACGCTGCACGAACACACGCTACACGAACACACGCTGCACGAACACACAGCACGAACACACGCTACACGAACACACGCAGCACGAACACACGCTGCACGAACACACGCAGCACGAACACACAGCACGAACACACGCTACACGAACACACGCTGCACGAACACACAGCACGAACACGCTGCGCGAACACACAGCACGAACACACGCTGCACGAACACACGCTGCGCGAACACACACTGCACGAACGCCACGCTGCACGAACGCCATGCTGTGGCACAACGCTGGGGCTGCAGCGTAAATCCAGGCTGAAGCACCGTCGACTGTCTTTGACGTGAACGTAATGTTCCAGTCTGAGTTGTCAGTTTGCCTCTGAACTCCTCTACATTTATTTTCTGTGGTGAGTAAAATGAGTGTGATGTTCAGGTGTTTGCACCTTCATACATGAACTCAACATGGAGACTCTGGATTCTAGTTTTGTTTCTAGATCATAAAAGCTGAAACATTTCTAAACCTAATAGTTTCATTTCTGATTTTGCACCTGAAATTAAACAACAGTCGTCAAATGTGACGCGAATATGAACCAAAATCCCAGAAAATGAACGATTCTACGACTGTTTAGTGAATATTAACAGTGAACAGCTACTGATTCTGCTGTCGACCGCAGTAAAACACAAACAGAGTGACAGTCAGAGCTGAAGCCATGGAAACGTGACATCACATCCTGCTGATGGAGAGCGTGATGACATCACAGCTTCCTGCTGATGGAGAGCGTGATGACATCACAGCTTCCTGCTGATGGAGAGCGTGTGTGTCAGTCATACAGACACGTACTGAACGCCGCCCAGAGAGACGTCTGCCGCCATGTTTGGTCTCCAGCAGGACGTTTAGTCACATGTTTCCTGTATGACATCATTTATTCACTAAATGCTGTTTCATTTTGCTTTTATCCAGACGTCGACTTTACACCTCATCCAAGCAGAAAAACTTCTTTTTTTGACATATTTCGTCATTTTTGTGAATTTCCAGCGTTTCCACTCATGTTTTTTTTTGTGTGTAAATTGAAAAAGATCATAAAAAAGTGCAGATGGAAACACAACTAATGCTTGAGATTTACTGAAATACACTGATGAAATTCATCTGCTGTCTGTAATTTAAGCAGATAGTAGAAGGAAAAGGTCAGTGGGAGCCTTCACTGTGCTGCTGTTGGTCTTTTTACTAAAGTTACTAAATGAGCTGATTGATCGAGAGCAGCAGAGATGAACGTCTAATAAATCACCTGCATGTAAAACAGCAGAGTGAAGACGATCAGCTGACTGAAGTCAGGTACATTTTTATTCATATGGGCCGATATCACGAAGCCTCAAAGCCTGTCCCTTTAATTAACCCTTTAATGATGGAAGAAAGCTGCAGGCAAAGTCGATCTGTGTGAATATTCACTTCAACTTAAATGAACTTTCAAACGCAGAATTTGCTCCAAATGACTGACAGGAAGTCGTCTGACAGCGCCGACCTTTGCAGCTGATCAGCTGTGTTGCACCG
>NC_056536.1:35126589-35129089 GCF_910596095.1 Thunnus maccoyii
ACAGCCTCAACACACAACCCGCCTCCACAGCCTCAACACACAACCCGCCTCCACAGCCTCAACCCACAACCCGCCTCCACAGCCTCAACACACAACCCGCCTCCACAGCCTCAACACACAACCCGCCTCCACAGCCTCAACACACAACCCGCCTCCACAGCCTCAACCCACAACCCGCCTCCACAGCCTCAACCCACAACCCGCCTCCACAGCCTCAACACACAACCCGCCTCCACAGCCTCAACCCACAACCCGCCCCCACAGCCTCAACACACAACCCGCCTCCACAGCCTCAACCCACAACCCGCCTCCACAGCCTCAACCCACAACCCGCCTCCACAGCCTCAACCCACAACCCGCCTCCACAGCCTCAACACACAACCCGCCTCCACAGCCTCAACCCACAACCCGCCCCCACAGCCTCAACCCACAACCCGCCTCCACAGCCTCAACACACAACCCGCCTCCACAGCCTCAACACACAACCCGCCTCCACAGCCTCAACCCACAACCCGCCCCCACAGCCTCAACACACAACCCGCCTCCACAGCCTCAACACACAACCCGCCTCCACAGCCTCAACACACAACCCGCCTCCACAGCCTCAACCCACAACCCGCCCCCACAGCCTCAACCCACAACCCGCAACCCGCCCCCACAGCCTCAACCCACAACCCGCCTCCACAGCCTCAACCCACAACCCGCCCCCACAGCCTCAACCCACAACCCGCCCCCACAGCCTCAACCCACAACCCGCCCCCAGAGCCTCAACACACAACCCGCCCCCACAGCCTCAACACACAACCCGCCCCCAGAGCCTCAACCCACAACCCGCCCCCACAGCCTCAACCCACAACCCGCCCCCAGAGCCTCAACCCACAACCCGCCCCCAGAGCCTCAACCCACAACCCGCCTCCACAGCCTCAACACACAACCCGCCTCCACAGCCTCAACCCACAACCCGCCTCCACAGCCTCAACCCACAACCCGCCTCCACAGCCTCAACCCACAACCCGCCCCCACAGCCTCAACACACAACCCGCCTCCACAGCCTCAACCCACAACCCGCCCCCACAGCCTCAACATACAACCCGCCTCCACAGCCTCAACACACAACCCGCCTCCACAGCCTCAACACACAACCCGCCTCCACAGCCTCAACCCACAACCCGCCTCCACAGCCTCAACACACAACCCGCCCCCACAGCCTCAACACACAACCCGCCCCCACAGCCTCAACCCACAACCCGCCTCCACAGCCTCAACCCACAACCCGCCCCCACAGCCTCAACCCACAACCCGCCTCCACAGCCTCAACCCACAACCCGCCTCCACAGCCTCAACACACAACCCGCCTCCACAGCCTCAACACACAACCCGCCCCCACAGCCTCAACACACAACCCGCCCCCACAGTCGAGGCTTGACTCTATTTTGGATGCTTCAGTCCCACTGAAGGGTCTCATATCTGCATCATTACTCTCCCCTGCTGCTACTCTGCTACTCTGCTACTCTCTGCTGCTCTGCTACTCTGCTACTCTGCTACTCTGCTGCTCTCTGCTGCTCTGCTGCTCTCTGCTGCTGCTCTGCTACTCTGCTACTCTCTGCTGCTCTGCTACTCTCTGCTCTGCTACTCTGCTACTCTGCTGCTCTCTGCTACTCTCTGCTGCTGCTCTGCTACTCTGCTACTCTCTGCTGCTCTCTGCTGCTCACTGCTGCTCTGCTACTCTGCTACTCTGCTGCTCTCTGCTGCTCTGCTGCTCTCTGCTGCTGCTCTGCTACTCTGCTACTCTCTGCTGCTCTGCTGCTCTCTGCTGCTGCTCTGCTACTCTGCTGCTCTCTGCTGCTCTCTGCTACTCTCTGCTGCTGCTCTGCTACTCTGCTGCTCTCTGCTGCTCTCTGCTACTCTCTGCTGCTGCTCTGCTACTCTGCTGCTCTCTGCTGCTCTGCTGCTCTCTGCTGCTGCTCTGCTACTCTGCTGCTCTCTGCTGCTCTCTGCTGCTCTGCTGCTACTCTGCTGCTCTGCTGCTCTGCTACTCTGCTGCTCTCTGCTGCTCTCTGCTGCTCTCTGCTACCCTCTGCTGCTGCTCTGCTACTCTGCTGCTCTCTGCTGCTCTGCTGCTCTCTGCTGCTCTCTGCTGCTCTCTGCTGCTCTGCTGCTACTCTGCTGCTCTCTGCTGCTCTGCTGCTCTGCTACTCTGCTGCTCTCTGCTGCTGCTCTGCTGCTGCTCTCTGCTGCTCTGCTGCTCTGCTGCTACTCTGCTGCTCTCTGCTGCTCTGCTGCTCTGCTGCTACTCTGCTGCTCTCTGCTACTCTGCTGCTCTGCTGCTGCTCTGCTACTCTGCTGCTCTGCTGCTGCTCTGCTACTCTGCTGCTCTCTGCTGCTCTCTGCTACTCTCTGCTGCTGCTCTGCTACTCTGCTGCTCTCTGCTGCTCTGCTGCTACTCTGCTGCTCTCTGCTGCTCTGCTGCTCTGCTACTCTGCTGCTCTCTGCTGCTGCT
>NC_056536.1:35141589-35144089 GCF_910596095.1 Thunnus maccoyii
AGACGAACCGCCTACCTGTCAGCTGCAGACGAACCTTGTACCTGTCAGCTGCAGACGAACCTTGTACCTGTCAGCTGCAGACGAACCTTGTACCTGTCAACTGCAGAGGAACCGCCTACCTGTCAGCTGCAGACGAACCTTGTACCTGTCAGCTGCAGACGAACCACGTACCTGTCAGCTACAGACGAACCACCTACCTGTCAACTGCAGACGAACCTTGTACCTGTCAGCTGCAGATGAACCGCGTACCTGTCAGCTGCAGACGAACCGCCTACCTGTCAACTGCAGACGAACCGCCTACCTGTCAACTGCAGACGAACCGCGTACCTGTCAGCTGCAGACGAACCTCGTACCTGTCAGCTGCAGACGAACCGCCTACCTGTCGGCTGCAGACGAACCGCCTACCTGTCAACTGCAGACGAACCGCCTACCTGTCAGCTGCAGACGAACCGCCTACCTGTCAGCTGCAGACGAACCGCCTACCTGTCAGCTGCAGACGAACCGCCTACCTGTCAGCTACAGATGAACCGCCTACCTGTCAACTGCAGACGAACCGCCTACCTGTCAGCTACAGATGAACCGCCTACCTGTCAGCTGCAGATGAACCGCCTACCTGTCAGCTGCAGACAAACCTCGTACCTGTCAGCTGCAGACGAACCACGTACCTGTCAGCTGCAGACAAACCACCTACCTGTCAGCTGCAGACGAACCGCGTACCTGTCAGCTGCAGACAAACCACCTACCTGTCAGCTGCAGACGAACCGCCTACCTGTCAGCTGCAGACGAACCGCCTACCTGTCAACTGCAGACGAACCGCCTACCTGTCAGCTGCAGACGAACCGCCTACCTGTCAGCTGCAGACGAACCGCCTGCCTGTCAGCTGCAGACGAACCGCCTACCTGTCAGCTGCAGACGAACCGCCTGCCTGTCAGCTGCAGACGAACCGCCTACCTGTCAGCTGCAGACGAACCTCGTACCTGTCAGCTGCAGACAAACTGCGTACCTGTCAGCTGCAGACGAACCGCCTACCTGTCAGCTGCAGACGAACCGCCTACCTGTCAACTGCAGACGAACCGCGTACCTGTCAGCTGCAGACGAACCGCCTACCTGTCAGCTGCAGACGAACCGCCTGCCTGTCAGCTGCAGACGAACCGCCTACCTGTCAGCTGCAGACGAACCTCGTACCTGTCAGCTGCAGACAAACTGCGTACCTGTCAGCTGCAGACGAACCGCCTACCTGTCAGCTACAGACGAACCGCCTACCTGTCAGCTGCAGACGAACCGCCTACCTGTCAGCTGCAGATGAACCGCGTACCTGTCAGCTGCAGACGAACCGCCTACCTGTCAGCTGCAGACGAACCGCCTACCTGTCAGCTACAGACGAACCGCCTACCTGTCAGCTGCAGACGAACCGCCTACCTGTCAGCTGCAGATGAACCGCGTACCTGTCAGCTGCAGACGAACCGCCTACCTGTCAGCTGCAGACGAACCGCCTACCTGTCAGCTGCAGACGTAACCACTCCAGTGAAAGATGGGTGAGGACTTGCTATCCTATGTTTGTTCTTTTTAAACAGAAAACATGTTTTATATTGTGATATTTCGATATTTCTTTACTGGAAACGACACAATACAGCCGACAGCAACTGAACCAGAAGCTTCCAGCTGCTGATCTCCCTGCAGCAGAGATATCGTACAGATAACTCCTCATTCAGCTCAATGAATCAGCTGTTCCTCGTCCATGACGCGCTTTCAACATGAGCGACAGGAAGAAAATAGAAACAGGTCTGACAAAAGTTCAGCTCAAAACAGAGAGCCGTGTCGCACCGCGTCGCTCGCGGCCAGTCAGACTGATTTTGTCGCTGACGTCGCTTTCAGTTAGGACGCAGCGTGAGAACATGTTTTATTTTAAAAAAGCCATATTCAAATACATCCATAAAGCATCTAAACCATCTGCAGACGTAAACCTGCTCAATATGTTCGTAAAATATGAAAAATATTGTAAAAAAAAAACTCAGAATGTGAAGAACAGACACTGTTTACACTTTGTTGTTTGGGAACACAGATGTGAAATTTATCTTTTGTTCTTTATGTGAAAGAATGTAGTTTTTGCATTTTTAAAAGTTATTTTGCATTAAAGTAAAATCAGCTGAGAGAGAAAACACTAACGAAACATTACATAATAATAATCCACACGTCATTACTGTGTAACTGAAATATTAAACCAGCTTAAAATAATGACATTCAAGTCAAAGCATTGAGTGACAGCTGAGGAGAGATCCAGCAGGCCTCGTAGATCATGTGATGACACCTGAACCATCTCCATGACAACTGAGAGAGCTCCTGATGAAGACCATGAGATCTGGAAAAAGCTAGTAAGAGTGAAGGTTACTTCGTCATTAAATGATCAGAGTTAAAGTTTTCTTCTCTTTTTTCCAAACCACACTTTTCACCACATTGTTTCAACATCAAGCTACTTCCTGTTTCTGGTGGTTTCTCATAT
>NC_056536.1:35149089-35181589 GCF_910596095.1 Thunnus maccoyii
TAACCACGGCGACACGTTTCACTTACAATCTTCATTACGCTCTGATTCACCTCTGACTGGCTTCGTCTCCATAGCAACAGCAGCAGAGGCTCATGGGTACTGTAGTATTCTCTCAGACAGAAACGAAGTGTAAATACTGTAAACTGGTGTCAGAATATAAACCTGCAGGATCATCACATTGTTATTTTATTATTACATATATATTATATTATTATATTATTACATATATATCAGCAGAGTCCTGAGTTTCTGCGTTCGGTCACATCGATTAAAGAAACGTTAGAAATGTGGAAACAGAAAGAGGAAAAATACTTGAGGAAGCAGCGACTCCTCTTCACTTCACTACTTAACGACAGTCAGCTGATATTCAGCAGCTGTGTTACAGGAAGAAGGTGACGCTCCTTTTTACAAACTCCTGTTTTCAGCACATGAACGCCACCAGCTGTTACTGTTGGTGGTTAAACATGAACTACACAGAGACCTGCTCTTTAAAACATCACTCTATAGCACCACTAGTGGTCAAAAACTCCACAGTTTAACCTAAACACGACACAATTTCAACCAATCACACAGTTTCTAACCTCTATGAGATCCACAATTTCACAGAAAAACTGAGTTTAGTTGTGCAAGCTAGCTACTAGCTGGGATGCTAACTGGCTACTAGCGTTCCATGAAGGCTTGTGGGGCAAATATTACCTGAATTCATGATCCAGTTACCCTGAATGTTCTTGAGCTCCATGTGTTTCTGTTTGTCTGTGGACACCTCGAGGCCTTTCTTTCCTTTCTTTAGTGAGTGAATCCCACAGAGACGCGGCAGCTGCTTCGCCCTCCGACCCTGAACTGACCTCTTTACCAAGTGGGGGTCTGTCAACATGATGTTAAACACTGTGACAAAAAGGAGAATGAACAGACCTCCTGGGAGACTATTTCTGACCAATAACTGAACCAGGAGGAAGGATCGACACCTCAGAGTCATAAACTCACATTCATGGACTTTCATGTAAATTAAATGTCTAATCATTACGTCATGTGATGTTATTTGTCATGTAAATACATCAAGAATGGCGTCACTGATAGTTGTGTGATAATCTATTAAGGAGATAATATGTTTTAATTTTATCACATTTTTACTACATTCTGCCCTCTAGTGGTAGTTATATGAAGAGTTAATGAGTGAAGTTTACCTTTTGATCTATTATCCTCATATTTACTGGTTTAATTAGATAAGTAGGTGTATTGAATTGTAATAGAAATGTAAAATAAATATGTGAGGATTTTCAGGTTGAAATAATAGTCTCATCAAATGTTTTATATTATGAAGTAAGAGTTATGTTGACTTTATATTTGAAATTATGAAAATGTAATCTAGTGACATAATAACTGTGGATGGTTTGAGCAGGTTGAACCAGTGAGAAACATTAATGTTCATGTTGATAGAAGGATTCATTTATTATGAAATGAATGTATGATGCTGAACTGTTTTACAGTTTATGGTACATGGTGTTATGAAGTATTCAGATTGTGACTCTGACGTGTGAATTTGTGTTTAAAACTCAATAAAACTTAATAATTCTCCAGTGTAGAAAAATAATTTATCATCTCGAGTCAAAGTCAGAAACACCTTCGAGTTCCTCCCGAAACAAAGACGTTGAATATTCATCAACAGTCTGGCACGAAAACGTCTAAAATGCTCCCGAGACTCCGACGATCTTGTTCACAATTATAGAAACAACCTCAGAGGAATCTCCCTCTGCGCTGGTCTGCAGAAACTCAGGAGCACAGACACAATTCTTATCAGGATGTCTCTTCCCTTTGTCTTTTCACCAAGTATGTGCGTATTTTAATCTTTTCTTGACACAAGTGCAATTTGTTTTTTGTTTATTTGTAACATTAAGTCTCGTGTTTCTACAGTTTATGCTGGTAAAGATTTGAATGAAGTCAGGAAAGTTTATTCAACTACGATGACGAGAAGCAGACGGTGATCGGCCTGCTCGCTGTCGGCCGACGAGGAGTTAAACACCACTACATCATCGAGACTGATCTGTAACGCTCCGCTGTATAACTGCAGTTTGACTTCAGCTGAACCGACGTCTCTGCAGCATCACTGAGACATAACGAACCTTTATGATCAACGCTTCATGTTGCATAAATTTAAAATGAAAAGATCGTTTCTTTAGAGAAGCTGAATTAGCTGCGATACATTACACACTTCAAGCTATTGCTTTATTTTATTTTTATTATCATTATTCTTCTTTTTATTTATTATCTTATGCTTTATCATGTATCCTGAAGACATTTAGCCGTAATAAACGTCTTCATTTATCCTGAGAAGTTGTTGTTGTTTCAGAGGTCACTGTCACTTATGAGACTGATTAATTGACCAAACTGAGAATTAAATTCAAGCTTTAATGTTTTCTTCTGGACATTAAAGGTTACTGCTAGGAGGTGGTGCCCAGAAGATGTTATCTTTTATATTAATAAAAGTATTAATGTTCCAACAGAATGAGTCAAAGTCTGCGTCCATCCAAGAACAGCGATCGTCTTACTGAACAAACCGTGTTCTTTGCTCTTTGTACTTCTGATGTTTTTGTTGTAAATATGAAGTGAAGTTATTTAAAAACACGTGAAGTCGATGTATGAACACGTGATTTTATTTGTAACTAGGAGAAGAGCGTAGCCGTTGCACGCCGGCTAGCGTGTTGCAGGCCGGCTAGCGCGTTGCACGCCGGCTAGCGCGTTGCACGCCGGCTAGCGTGTTGCAGGTGTCTACAGGGTCAGAGCTTCAATGATTCGTCGATTCATTGATTAGTTGTCGACTATTAAATTAATCACCAACTGTCTTGATAATCGATGAATCGTTTTGAGTCAATGTGAATATTTTCTGGTGTCTTTAGTCTCTCTGACGGTAAACTGAAGATCTTTGAGTTATTGACACGTGAAGACGTCGTCTTTGACTTTGGGAAACACTGATCATTTATAAACCAACTAATCGATTAATCAAGAAAATAATGGATCTGCAGAGTATTCTCCAGTTGTCTGATGATGATAAACCTTTAAATAAGTGGAAGTGTGTGTTTGTAGCGTAAAAGGAACATGATCATCAACACAATGTGTGTCTGAAATTGAATATACTTGATGGAATATGACGTCCATATCTACTAAAACATCTGTGCCAGAGACTTTGTGGTGTCCTGCAGTATGAACTGCTTCCTCGTGTTTTACTGCTTCAGTCTGAGGTGCTGCAAGATGAATCTGTGTGAGGAGGGTGTTTTGCATTTTGCTGCATCATGATACAAAAATCACTCAGGAAAAACCAGCGTAGGCAGCTCTGCAACATGCTGTCATGCCTCTGTGCTGTAATCTGTCCCCAGTGCACTGTGGGATTTTATTGGATCTCACTCAGTCACTCGAAGAGGCAGCGAGCAGCCGATTGTGCTGTGTGATTTCATAACGAATCAGCCTTATCTCCGCTGCTGTCAGACTTCATCATCGTTCGCTGCCTGTTACATCATTTGCAAGCTTGAGGTCAGCTTTTTCTCACGATATCAGCGTACCTGGCCGTCCCATGACTCAGGGCTTAGAGTGTTTTTTTTTTTTCCTGCACATTGATGCATCAAGATGCCTCAAATGAACCCAGATCTTAAAGTATGAGTCACTCTCTATGCACCTCTGTGCAAATCTTTTCACTTTTTCGGCTGCATGTATGAGAGCTTATAAGACAGAGCGATAGTACTATTAAATGTGTCTCCATGAGTCATCACTGCGTTTCCTCAGCCTTCCTTCCTTCCTGCAGGTCTATCGGGAGCTTCTCTTCCTTTGCTCTCATTCTTTGCAGGCGACGCTCTGTGTTCCCAGCAGCGGTGGGAGCTTTAGCAAAAAACGTAGCGCTCCGAGCACCGAGCGAGGTTAAAACCATTTCAGCTGTTAGCGAGAGAGCGTTGTTGTCCTTCAAACAGGTTTTCCACAGTTGCATAGCAACAGCAATCGCCGTGACCGGCGCTTCCCACAGACAGCGGGTTCAGTGTCACGCGTTATACAAAGGAGCTGCCTGGTGCAGGCATGGGACAAACTGCAACCCTGCCTCCTGTTGCCTACAGCAGCACAAAGACGACTGCCACAGAGGCCCCTCAACACTCACTGATGATAGGATGCTCCTAAGATAGTGTGTTGCCAAGGCAACAAACCTAAATCCAGCCAGAAAACAAGAGTTGTGACTGAAAATGTATTCAGAGGAACAAAATTACAACACAATAAAAGCAAGAAAACAAGAGAAGAAGCTACCAGGTATGTGGTTACCATGGTGATTAGTGCAAAAAAAAAAAGTAGACTTCAATTTTACACACAGCACAAAATGTTTTCATTATAGTCTCACAGAGAACAACCAATCCTATCGCTCAGAAAATATCTGTTACATAAGAGTGTTGAGTGTTCGTTCAGTGTCTCTGGAGTCTCACGCTCTCCTGCAGTATGTAAATTCACACTACAACCTTCCACTCTGTAGCTCTATTAGCTGATAAAAAGGATGAATATTTATCCACCCTGTACACTCACCAATCTCACTATCTGAGCACAGAAAGGATGCACAGAGGCAGCAGCTGCAAGACAAGCTGCAACAAGTCACCTCCCCCGAGTGTTCGAGTCCAAAAAAACTTTACAGTAAAACAGCAAAACAGCTTTGCCCTGAAATCAGATGCTGTATTTTTTTTTGTGTGTGCCAGCAAAAGAATCAAGTAAATAGATGTTTCCAGGTCAGATTTAGCACACGGGTTCATATTTTCTGTGCTTTCACAAACCTGCGAGAGAGAAGCTGCAAAGTTAGTAGCGATCAAAGTCCAAGATAACACGAGTTCTGGCAAAAACAAGACAGCAGCAGGACGACAGGCTGGCAGCCGAGGCTGAATTTTGGAAATTTAGTGAAAGGATTCCACATTAACGCTTCTGTTCAACGACAGCTCAACAATCAAGGTTTGGAAGCAATTATTATACATAATAAATGACATAATTGATTCTGTTTCAATATGACATCCTAACTTTTACAAACCAGTTTCACCATTTTACAAGAAATGAAACATTTGCCAGCATTTTGCTTGTTCCAGCCCGCTGCTGAGACCCGGTTTTGCCGTCTCCTCGTGCTGCCTCGGGCTCTGGCTGCAGTAAAAAGAACATTTTAAAACTCTTAACTTACGATTTGTGGTGGTGGAGCGTGTGGGCGTGGTGGTTGTTGGCGGCGTTTGTTCTGTGCAGGCGCTCGAGTCGCTCCTTCTCTTTCTCCACAAAGTTGGTGTTGGTGCCGGTGCTGGTGGAGGGCGCCCGGGTCAGCCGGCTGTGGGCCCGCGGCTGATCCCTGGGTGGGATCGGAGGAGGGGGAGGCGGAGCCGGGCCCGGGGAGGAGATCGGAACTGGGATTTGGGTCGGGACCGAGATGGAGATCGGAGCGGGAACATGGATAGTGGTTGTACTGGTGCTGTTATAGGAGTGGTGGGTGGAGGAGTGGTGGTGCTGCTGGTGGTGGTGGAGGTGGTGGAGGTGGTGGGGGTGGTGGGGGTGGTGGAGGGGGATAGAGGAGGGTGGCTGGGGCGGAGCCTGGCTGTTGTGGTGGTGGTGGTTCTTGGTAGACATGGAAGTGGATGTGGACTGAGTGGGCGGAGGCGGCGGAGGAGGAGGAGGGAGAGGAGGCTCGGGTGGAGGAGCAGGTGGAGGAGGAGCGACAGGTTGCCGGTCCAAACGCAGGTCCTTGTTCTCCTGGCTGAGCCGGTCCAGTTGGACCTCCAACTCCTCAATCCGGCGCCGTTGAGTTTCTAGAAGCTTCTGCTGGCTCTCAATGATGTTGTTGAGTTCAAGAAGGTACTCCACGGCCCGGTTTGGGCTTTCTGGGCTGCCCTGGCCTGGGCCTTGATTAGCATCCATGGCTAGCTGGTCTGAGAGTTAGCACACAGGCTAATGGCTGGGGAAACGTGGGCTAAATAACAGCTAGAGAAATGACCAAGGGTCACTAATGCTAAAACAAGCTAAAGAGTCGAAATGCTTTTGGCTTTTTCAGTTGGTTGGATCCAGCTAGCACTGAGGCTAAATGCTGCCTGAGTCACGGCTACAGCTGGTGCAGAGCCACAGGCTAACTCACTGGGTGTTGGAGACCACAGGGTCCAGTAGCGCGCTAACACAAGCAAGTGAGCCAATAGGCCAAAAGCTAAAACTCACACAGCTGACTGAACAGTGAGAGGGAGCCTCAACACAACAGAGAGGAACTAAAACTACTATCTAGAAAAGAGAAGAGCTGCCTACAGTCTAGTCTACAACCTATAACCTAATATCTACTACAAAACTACACCCCGTGGCCCTAAGCCCTACACCCTAAAAACTACACTACCCTTCACCCTCCCCCCCACCAGAGGTAAGTGGGGGGGAGAGGACTTCTTCTTCTTCGAGTTCTGATCTGAAGATCAAGATGGACCTCGTCCCTGCCAGCTCCAATCAGAAGGATTCATGGAGTCGTCGACCATCCCCCGGTTCAGTCAGGTGATCCTGTCGAGGTTCAGACCCATGATGGTAGAAAAATATCAAAGAGTCAGAGTTTGTTTTTGTTTTCTCCCTCACAAAGAAACCGTCTGTCAGTCTTTGTGTCTGTCAGTGAGCCGGCTGTATCCTCTTTCTGTGCTCCATGCAAGAAGATCAGAACATTTGTTTTCAGGAAGCAGATGTGGAGGCAGCAGCTGGTGGAGAGTTTATTTGCCCCTGTTTGTCAAAGATATTGCACATTATCATTTTTGAGCAACTGCATGTGAGGTAAAGTTTCCTCCCAACATCCAACATGAGCCTGTTTTCCCAGTGCTGCAGTCTGCACCACCACGTACAAGCTCCCAGTAAACAACCAGTGGACTAATCACCGGCTTCACCTGCAGCGCCTCATCATACCATCCTCAGGGTCTGAAGCCCCGTTTGATTGCTCCGAGTCAAACAGCCTGGAGAGTTCTTCTGGGTTCAGTTCAGTCCGACAGCAAAATGTTGAGAAATCAACACAACACAGAGCTCCACAAAACGAAAACGTGACATCCGTTCACGAAGATCATCTTCTGAACAGTAGTGCCGAGGAGAGCGTCGGCTCTTCCACGGGTTCACCTGCAGGACTCAGGCTGTCATCCTGCAGTCGGGCTGTCGGAGGAGGTGATACGCAAAGGTTAAAGGTCATGTCAGATGTTTGTCCTCTTCCCGGGTCCGGTGAGGCGTCTGGGATTCGTCACCATCATCCTGTTGGACAGCACTTCCAGATCCTTCTTTATGTCATCCATCCGTTCCATGAAAAAGAAGAAAACAAAGGGTAGATGAGAAGAGAGAAGAAACACTTCTGTCTTTCCCTTCTTTAGTTTCTTTAATACATTTACTGCCCTTACTTCCTCTTTAGTTTAATCTTCTCACCTGTTCCTTCCTCCTCTCTCCTCCTCTCTCTTCCCTCCATGTGTTACTTTCTCATCTACATCACTTTCATTTCTCTCTCTCTCTCTCTCTCTCTCTGGTTGCTAGGGGGTGTGAGGTCTCTCGGCCCATAAATACCAATGACATGCTCTGTCTAAGCCATCAGAGACAAAGACAGATCATCACACACCGTCAGCCTCTCCTCCTACACTCCATCACATCCCTCCTCTGTCTTCCTTTCCTTTCTGTACTGCATCACTCTATCAATCAGGTCTTAACACAATGTTTTCTATAAACACTATGGCTGCAACTATCGACAGTGTCTTAATACTCTTTATTATTCTTTCATTTACATTTTGTCAGAAATGCGTCGAATCTTCTCTCCCCGTCAGCTCCTCTGTTTCAACAAACTCAGCTTCTCACAGTCGATGATGCTACATCCTCCGATATATATCTGAATATTTCAGGTCTCATCGTCACTGTGACGCCTGTAACCAGACGATCATCTGATCTTCATCTCTACAAACATCTGAGAGGCGGCCAAATTCATGGACTTTAAAGTCCTTTAGAGCAGATTTTAAAAAGGTGTTAATTTCAGTTTTATAATCTTATTTGTTTTTCTTAATATTCTGATTTAGTTTTTCTTGTTTATTTATGTATGTATATTATTTAGATAATCAATAAGCCTGCACATTGATTCTGGAACCTTATTGTTTTAGTTCTCGTGGTTGTAGATTGCAGCCACTACTCAGACACATAAACTCATTGACCTCAAGGCGGCGCTGTAATAATCGAGTTTACATTTTCACAATTATCTTGAAAACAGCTCATTTCATCATTTTAATCTATATTCATCTGCCTTTTTATCAATTTTTGCAATTTTCTATTTTTGACATCTCATTAAAAACTGCTGGGCCGATCGTCCCGAAGCCACTAGGGGGCGCCACGAATACGACAAGTTTATATCTGAACCTGAACTAGCTGCGAGGATTTGATTGAAATGTTTCCACATGTTCTACAGTCATGTTGTTTAAAAGCATAAACTCACGTTTTCATCAATATTACAGTCAAAACTTCTAAAAATCATTTAAATATCACCGAAGGTCCAAGAGAGCAGACATTTTTTCAGCACATCCACCGATGTGTGACAGAAGTTTACGTCTCCGTGGTCACTGATTGGTCCTCTCGGCTTCCTGTTTGCACCACTAGCGCCTCCTGCAGCCAGTAGCTCGCCAGTCCAAGACTGGTTTTAATATTCCAGTAGTGATGAGTAATAACTGACTATCACTGTTTGATCTTGGCCTTAGATTATTTTATAAAAACATTTAATTCCATTGCAGACAAGTCTGGTTTTGTTCAGAAACAGCTGAAATGTTACGTGAAAGCTGCCTGGCGCAAAGTGCAAACAACTAAATCTTCCGCTGATTGGTTATATTTTTGTGTCTCGCTGTTCTTCGAAATGCTAAAATCATCATTTTATGTCTCTGCACAATCTGAAAATAAAGGAAACTCTGCATCACATAATCTGACTTCATCCTTACCCAGTGAAATAGTTCAAGGTTCCACCACTGTCTCAGATGTAAGGAAAACATGTGATGCATTCAATGAACACTTTTATTTCTTCAGGTTATTTATTTGAAATAACGCTGTCTCTGATCGTGGTGCACCTCGCTGGGCAAACAAATTACACCTTTTCACTGAAACCTTTTATGAATTATGAAGTCTTTAATGCTCTTTGTTCTATTGATCCAAAAACAGTCCACTGGGGCTGATCATTTAGAGCCGAGACTTTTATCATTAGCAGCTCCATTTTTAATTGATTGCTTAACTATCTACTTATTATATTATATATTAACTTATTTTATCTATTTATCGTATTTTTAATCTTATTTTTAATCTGACTGTGGTAACAGGAAGCATCTCTGACTATGGGGGTCAGTCCATTGAGCTACATAATTATTATCACTTACTGAACTATCATGTCTAGAAACAGTGTTAGAGAAACTGGTAAATGATCAGGTGAGAACGTTTTTACCTCAACCTTTCATTTTAAAGAGCCGGGCGTCGTGCAGTGACAGCAGCATCGACAGTCCTGAATGATGGTGCATCAGATAAGAAGCACCACTGTGTCGTCAAAGGCTTTCAATACTGTTGACTACCAAATTCTTTTGAAACACCTGGAATCTATTGGATTTGATGAAAAATCGTGTAATTGGTTTATTATCTCGGTGGTAGAACTCAGGCTGTTGTGGCTTTATGAGTGTGAACAAAGGTGAACCACAGGGTTCTATTCTAGCCCCACTTTTATTCACAAGTTTTATAAACGATTTAGGAGAAAATATTAGAAACAGTACAATTAATCTGTATGTGGACGACGCTATTCTCTATACAACGGCGCCCTCTGTTGCCCAACAAATCTTTATATATATAATATTACTTTTAAACTCTGATACAACAAAATGTTTTCTAGAAAACTGACGAACAGTACCATGGACGTAAATATTACTACAGAAACTGAAAGAGTATCCTCTTATAAATATGTTTCTGGCTTGACGATAAGCTGTGCTTCAAAAACATAACAATAAACTGATTAAGTCTTAACAAGTAAAACTGGCATTCTTTTATAGAGATAAGGCTTTTATTACCCTGAATTATCTGTCATGGACGATGGTGACATAATTTATAAGGAATCTCCTGCCGCTGCTGTTCAACCTCTCGATGCGGTCTACCATCGTTCTTCATGAGACAGAGAAAACTTCCTGCGTATCTCACGTTAACTATAGATCAGTGTCGCTCCACGTTAAGTCTCAAGACTATTTAGTCCTTGAAAATCATCATGTTAGCACTGAGACTGGGGAAACTGGTTTTTAAATACTGTGCTCCACACAAAATGAGACAAGCTAATCCCTTTTAATCAATTTAAATCTCTTTTGACTGACATAAAGCAGATGTTTTTGATTTGATGTTGATGTCTTTGGCCTGTTTGTTGTATAATCTGTTGATACTGTGTTTGTTTGTGTGCTTTTGTTTTTATATGTACATTTATTGTTTCTATTGTTATATATTATCCATTGTGTCAAATCTTCATCTGAAAAGTAACTAAAGCTGTCAAATAAATGTAGTGGAGTAGAAAGTACAATATTTCCCTCTGAAATGTAGAAAGTAGCATCACATGGAAATACTCAAGTAAAGTACAAATACCTCACAACTTGTACTACAGTACAGTACTTGAGTAAATGTACTTAGTTACTGACTCACTGGGGATGACATCACCTAACAGGATCTCTGGGTAATGAAGTCCTTCTCACTGTTGAAAACTACACTTACAGCCTCTTACAGCAACGAATGTGCCGAAGTTGCTGCTTTCTAAAAGGTTTCAGCTGTAGATGATGCAAATCACACACACACACACACACACACACACACACACACACACACACACACACACACATAGGAAATGGTTGGCCCCTTTGGTCTCCAAAACGGCCAAACAGTTTTAGCTTTTATATCTCTTCCCATTAAGCACATTTAATTATTCATGACTCAGTAACTGACCACCATCGCTCTCTGTCAGCGTGAGCAGCTCTCTGCAGATCGTCGCTTCATGCCTGAGTTGTCTCTTCCAAACACACTGTACATGAAGCCGGGCAGAAACAGACAGTGTGTCTGTGAAAGAGAGACTCTGAGTGTTCAGTAACACCAGATATCATTTTCTCAGACTGAGACCGACAACATGTTCAGCATGTTAACATGTCTGCTGCAGAAAGGATCATTTTTCAATCATTTAAAACATTTCTTGTGAGCAAAAGATACATTTTTTTCCTTTATCTTCACACACGAAGCGCGTTTTTTCTTAAATCTGCAATATTTTATTTTTCGTCCACTTGGGGGCAGCAGAAACAAGCTGTGAACACAACAACTCTGCCTGCCAGAGATCATCTTCATATACAACTAAACTGACGCAGCAGATATGTTTTGTTTGAAACGTAACGCTGCTGAATCACATTTTCTCTCAACATGATGAGAAAATGTTAATTAATGTACATAAGTTGTGTTGCTGCTGAATGCTCCACCAGCTAGTCTCCAGCTAACTGTGAGCAGGTAGTGCACTACAGTGACTTTATCTCTGAAAACAACAGTGTGAGAGCCCTGAGAGTGAACCAGAACGCTGCAGTACCTGCCGGTAGTTTTTGTGTGTGTGATGTATTTCTGGTAACTGCCACAGAGTCGCCTGTTCAGAGTGTGTGGAGGGTTATCAGAGCTCACTGGGACACACTGATTAATTAGACCTCCTGTCACTCATGCAAATACAAACACTGTCCGCGGCACGATCGAGCTCAGGTGATCTGTTGGAGTCGCAGCAACCAGAGTTACTGTACATACCATACTACTGTCTGATAACATGTTTTACAAATGGAGAATAATTCTCTAACTCTTTGATAAATAGGATATTTAATATTTAGGGATGCAGTCTCATCAAGAGGAACAGTAAAGTAGCAGCTGGACAGCTAAACAAGCGGCTGAAAGAAGATCAATCGCTGTGCAGAGTCGGTGTTAACGCAACCTTTTTCCAACTGTGTTTGTCAAAATGTTCAGCACGTTGATCCGAGCAGATTAAATGGTAGTGACTCTGTACTGGGAGTACTGGGAGGCTGCAGAAGTCACAGGAAACAACTACCTGCAGGACTGGACGACGCTTCATCATTCATAACTAATGTCTCGGTCATTTTAGTGAAAAAATACCTTTACATAAATGATCTGTTTACTGCTGGACATGTTACATGTTAAATTCAGGATGCACCAGTATGACCAGTACAGCCACCAGTAAACACCACCAGTATGTAGGAGCTTTAAACTGGTTTGTTCCCTGATTCTCCTTCATATGTTTCAGTCTCATTTAACAGTACAGGAACAGTTTTAATCGGCCAATATTACAGTCATGTTATCTGCACACACACACACACACGTAGCTCACATGGCCCACTTGCACAGCACGTACATGCACGCTCACACACACGTGAAATACGTCACATCAACATATGCATGCACCACACACTAAATAGTTAACACAGGCTGCACACACACACACACACACACACACACACACACACACACAACAACACGCGCGCACACACACACGCACGCACATGAGCGCGCACAGACACGATGCAGCATCCAGAAAAAAAAAAAAAAAGCGTAAAGAAATGAAAACGAGGCAGCAGCGTCTCACAGGTTTCAGCGGCTCCTGCAGAGGTGATGGAGGGATGAAGGTGGAGGAGGAGGAGGAGGAGGAGGAGGAGGGAGGATTATTGATCCCTGCTCATCTCTCTCTCTCCTCCTCCTCCGCTGCCGCTGCTGCTGCTGCCGTCTCCATCATCATCTCCACCGAAAAAACACTCTCCTCCGTGTCGGTTGATCAGACTGGCTTCAGCTCATCTTCCTCTTTCTTCATGTATTCCTCTGCTCGTCTCACTGCTGCAGCAGGCCCGGCTCCTCTCCTCCTCTTCCTCCTTCTTCTTCCTCTTTTTCTTCTTGTTGCCGAGTCAATCTCTTTCTAATTATCATTCCTCTGCGTCTGACAGCCGAGCGATCCGCTGCTGCAGCGCTGATGATCCTCCTCTCTCTCTGTGTGTGTGTGTGTGTGTGTGTGTGTGGAGGGATGGTGCTTTGGTTAATATCACTGGTAAAATATTAGTTTTTTTCTCCTCCGCTGTTCTGCCGTAGAAGAAGAGGAGGAGGAGGAGGGAGGAGGGAGGAGGTGTCGAGTCCAGACAGGCTGCCTGGATGGATGGATGGATGGAGGAGGAGGAAACAGTAGAGAGGGATAAAGGAGGGAGGAAAAGTGTGTGTGTGTGTGTGTGTGTGTGTGTGTGTGTGTGTGTGTGTGTGTGTGTGTGTGTGTGTGTGTGTGTCGCGGACCGTCACGCAGCGATGAACGCAGAAAAATCACATCACCGACCAGCGGCGGTTTACTGCACAACCACCCGGAGCATCATCCCGGTACTACAGAGCAGCAGCTGCAGCACCATCATCTCCACATATATCTGCAATATTAAACCTTATTTAGTCGCTTCACACTCAATGATTTAAAACACTAAACTCATAAACTGCATCCAGATGGCTTTGATACAAGATTATGAAAATACTCTGAACTATAGTCATGACCAGAGAATGTAGATAAAAATATGACAGCAGCATTATAGGACACTCTATAAAAACTATGAGACAATTTTAAACCAGCAGTCAGGTGTCTGTAATCATTCCTCCTGTTCATACTGGATATTAAAAGATCCTTCAAATGTGCTTTCAATGGAAGTGATGGAGGATAAAATCCACAGTGTGTCCACACAGTCATTTAAAGTCTGTGTGAAGCTTCTATTCAGCTTCAGCAGTCTGAGTTAGTCATATCAAGTGGATATCTGACACATTTACAGTCTTTTTAGCATCAAATTCCCTCTTTGTGTTTCCTCGGACAGTGTTTCCCTGTTGAGCTGCAGGTGGAAGTATAGTAACAAAAAGAGGAACTTTGGCACTAAAAAGACTGTAACGTTGAAAGATATCTACTTGATTTGACTCATTTGGACGCTGAAGCTTCATATTAGCTTCAGACTGTGGATTTTGTCCTCCATCACTTCCATTGTAAGGTCATTATGAAGGGATCTTCTGATGGTCAGAATATGACTTCCTGTCACTCATTGCTGTATTAATGTGTGAGGAGCCTCTGGTCTATTGCAGTGATTTAACTTTAAAGCAGCTGTAATCTATATTTTAATAATAATGTCTGATCTATAACAGTGTGTAATGTGTTGATGATGAACCTACAGAGAATCATCAGAGACTCTGCAGCTCCTCTCGGCTTTACGGAGCTTTATAGTGAGTTTCAGCTCATTGTTTATCTGTCCGGCTGCAACTTTACTGTTCTGGTTCACTCTCAGCGTCTCATAGCGTCGTTTTCAGAGAAGAAGCTGTAAAAAGCCGCTGAACACTACCTGCTCACAGTTAGCTGTAGACTAGCTGCTCACAGTTAGCTGTAGACTAGCTGCTCACAGTTAGCTGTAGACTAGCTGCTCACAGTTAGCTGTAGACTAGCTGGGGCTTTTCAGGCTATTGGGGGTCTGGATGTCTCCTTCACCTTGAAAGTAATCAAATTTTCCAGTAGTTTTTGGAAATCTTCTGCTGACAGCATAAAGACAACAGGAAACAGACGTCTAGAACCGTTGGTCGTCCCGTCCAGCCTCGATTATTATTTTTAGGAAAGTCTATGATGCTATAAAGGGACAGTGAAAAGATATACTGTATATAACACAGAAACAGCAGAGTTTATGTACAGACTGTGTCCAGGTCTGTAGAGGAATATTATAGAGACTAGAATTGAAATGATTGACAGACTGAATTTGTCATGATGCCATAAATTCTCTGGTTTCAGCCTCTGAAATGTGAGGATCTGAAGACGTCGCCGCCGGCTTGCAGTTCAGTTGTTTTCTGGTGTTTTTATTACGATTAATTGAGAAAATAATCAGCAGATTAATCGATAATAAAAAAAAATCTGTTAATTTGTTGACGGCCTGATAGAGACACCACGCACCTGCAGCACAACATCAGACTTAATTTACTACGGGAGATTTACAGCATCATGCTCCGGCTGTGTGCAGCTCTATAAACCTTCTATAAAGCCAAGTGATATATCACTCTGATGGAAATCCGACTAACTGGCTAAACTCCAGCAGGCTGAATGTCATGATCCTGTTTCATATTATAAACCAACTCACAACACTGTTTTCTTCCATTTAAAGAGTCTGTAACCGAGTGAACATGTCCTCGTCTGCTTTAACATAGAATCAGTAATCGTCTGCATATTATCGACGGCTAACAGATTTACAGTGATACATGTTATCAGATGTTATTGCATCATAGTGGAGCTGTATATATGTGTCCATATGGAGCTGTACAGTCATTAAACATGTTACACTAAATGTTGTACCTGTAATTTTATGCACATTATAATTGACTAATGTTGTGCCATTAACGTCATTTATTCTGTTTTGTTTTTAGCGCTGTATGTGCTGATTGTTGTCATTATATATATATGATATATATATCATATATTAGAGCGATAACACCAAACTCATGCAGAGATTGTGTAGTTATTAAACTTTGAACTAGTTAATAATCAGCTGATTATTTTCTTAATAAATAACAATAAAGCCTGATGAGATGATTCAGATTGTTTTATTCAACCAAAAGTGAAAACCACAAAAACACTCAGTGAAGAAAAGCATCAACGAAGCTGAAAATAGAAAATATTTGTCTTTTGACTAAAACTATTAATCAAGAATGAAAGTAGTTGTGATTAATTTTCGACTAATTGCTGCAGATTTAAAATATTACTGAAGGATATTATAAAGTAAACACCAAACTTACAGCAGTAACTAAATATTACTGAAATATTATTTTATATGGTTTAATAATACAGGAGGACACACAGCTTTTAACAGTTATTACATTATATTATGGATAAAAAGAAAACTTTAAATGATTTTTAGAACATCATCTACTGCAGTAAAAGTACATAAGTATTCTGAGCTTGATGTAGTTAAAGTATTGCAGTAAAAGTACATAAGTATTATGAGCTTGATGTAGTTAAAGTATTGCAGTAAAAGTACATAAGTATTATGAGCTTGATGTAGTTAAAGTATTGCAGTAAAAGTACATAAGTATTATGAGCTTGATGTAGTTAAAGTATTGCAGTAAAAGTAGTGGTTTGGTCCCTCTGACTGATATATTATTATATATGACATCATTAGATTATTAATAGTGAAGCATCAGTGTTAGAGCAGCATGTTACTGTTGTAGCTGCTGGAGGTGGAGCTAGTTTACACTACTTTATATACAGTTAGCTAGTTTAGTCCAGTGGTTCCCAACCTAGGGGTCGGGGCCCTCCAAAGGGTCAGCAGATAAATCTGAGGGGTGGTGAGATGATTAATGGGAGAGGAAAGAAGAAAAAACAAAGTTCTGATACACAAATCTATTTTCAGTTTTTTGGACTTTTTCTCTAATCTTTGATTTTTGCTGAAATATTGGATCATTTGAACATTTATTGGTATTTGGTGCAGCTGTTAACAAAGTGCAGTACTTGAGTAAATGTACTTAGTTACTCTCCAGCTCTCGTTTATAAACAGTAATTAACTGACGTTACAGTTTATAAAATATAAAATCATATTTATTACAACAGGCTGAATAAAGGCCTTTTAATTAAATGACTCATAACGTCACAGTGCTTCCATAAAAAGATTATTTAATCATTTAAATCCATGATGTTACTGTGAGGATGTTTCACAGATATCAAACTATACAGCAGCAACATACACGAGATCAATACCATCATTGATCACTAATCCCGCTGCTGACTATTATAGAGTCACGTCATTGCTTCCAATAAACGTCTGAAGGAATATGAGAGGAGTATTTGAGGTTTTTGGGCTCATCTAGTCCGCGTTATGTGACAGGAAACCTAATGAATAATCTCACTAATTAACGACGCGAGCACGAGGACTGAAACATGAGAAACGGTTTCAATAAAACCTGAAAATTAAAAATTCATCATCTTTTTCTGTCGGCGGACATTCATCCCGAGCAGGAAAACACACGCACACACACGCACACACGCACACGCACACACACACACACACACACACACACACACACACACGGCCGTTAAACGCACCGTGATGCGGGAGCAGAAGGCGGCGGGATGGATGCTGTCCTCTGTCCTCTGGGTGTCCTCTCCGTTTGTCCTGCTGTACAATAACAATAATCCCATCACACACACACACACATACACACACACACACATACACACACAGAGTCTCTGTCACCAGGATCCGCTGCTGGGAGCTGAGGCTGCAGACGGCTGCAAAGATCCTCTCCGTGCAAGAAGACGCATCACTCTGTAGGAAACTCTGTAGGCCCGTTTACATCGAGGAGAATCTTCTTACTGTCTGTCTGACCTGGAGTCACATGAGAAGATTAATGTCAGTTTACATGTGTGTTTGCAGAGTGATTTAGTGTAATGTGGGACAGCTGAGCTCTTCTAACAAACACACTCCTGCTGCCAGCTGTAACTTGTACTATAATATCACAACCTCTTGCAAACTAGCTGCACATGCTCAGTAGCGTCTGCCGTACACAGAACTGCTCTCTGGAGACTGAAAACATGGTGCTGTTATTAGTCTTTGGAGCCGTTTCTTTGATACAAACACGATACTTGTTCAGTATCAATCAGTCAATCAGACTTTATTTGTAAACCACATCATCGGTGACATCATCAGTGACATCATCAGCCGCCTCCGGGGACACAAAAGGCTTCAAACTACTTTGTTAGTATGACTTTTATCTGACCCCATGTATTTCACTGATTTTGGATGTTGGACATGTGACATAAATATTCCATAATTTGCATGTCATTTTAGGTAATATGATATAGCCCTTCTTGGGGGGACCTTTAAATACAAATAATGGGTTTATGGTCAAGTTTGGGACTGTTCCAGATGTGGTATGTTGTGAGGCAGCTGTCAACCACTTGATTGGAGGGCTCCCTACTGACCTAGTGCCCATGGAAAACCTATGTTATTCATGTGATAAGATACAGATGTGTAACCCCATATAAGCTATGCACCGACAGGGGTACGGTGCCCAGACCATCTTTGTACATGGAATGGACCCGATGGCCATCGTCTAATAAACGTCTACAAAATAAGAACTTCGTCAGCTCTTCCTTTGAACGATATCATCACACATCCTTCCTTTCATACTTTTTACGTGAAAGAATCAGCCGTTTCCCTTTAAGAGCACAGCGAGGATCCTGAAACTGGTGTCAGAGTGAGAGCTCGCTGCTTTTCTTCCTCTCTGCAGTCTCTGTTCATCAGCATCCTGCATGCACTTCTGTTGCTGCACCTGCAGCATGCCTCCTCCTCCTCCTCCTCCTCAACTCCCCCCTCCCACACCTCCTAGTCTTCCTCTCCCTTCTTCATCTTTTCTTTCTCCTCCTCCTCCTCCTCCTCCTCCTCCCTCTGTTAATGCTTTTCCTCCATCCTCTCCTCCCTCTGGCCCTTTAGCTCCTCATCTATACTTCTTGTTCTCCTTTTCGTCATCCTCCACTTTCTTCCTCTCCTCATCTTCCTCTACCTGCTGCTGCTCTTCCTCCTCTCTCTTCTATCTGATGTTACTCCTCTCTCTTCCCTTCTTCGTCTCCTATCCTCCTCTTTTTTAGTTTCTGCATCCTCCCTTCTTTAAGAATTCAGGTTACTTACAGCTGCTGCAAGCATATGAGGACATAAAGAGAGGAAGATGAGGATGAAGGACGGACGTGGAGGATAAGAAGAAGGAGGGATGGAAGGAGAAAAGGAGGCGAAGAGTGTCAGGAGGAGACTCGCTGCTCTACTTCGTCTCTGATGTCAGACGGAGACTCGACGTATAGAGATGACATCACGCCAGGAAACCGGATCCTCACTGACCGCCATCTTGGAGCTGATTGGATTTAAACAGCGTGTGATTTTAGAGAAGCAGCAGCTGGACTGATGTTAACAGTCAGAGCGACGTCTGAAACACATTTATCATCTGACTGAATAAAACAACATCAGTGTTTATATGTAAAAGCTTCAGTAATGTAACTAAAACAGCCTGCACACACAACCAACCTTCATTTTATTCATTCAGCTGTTTTATATTTTTGTATTTCTTTAATATATTTCAGAACATTTGATCCAGAGTTTCTCTGCACACGTTGATGATTAAAGTGCTTCACAAATTATTATGGGAACAGTTTTCCAATTTTTGCACTTCCTCACTTTTCTAGTCTGAACATTGTAACATGGTAACAACCTCCTAGCAACAGAATATATGTAACATTCAATTATAAAATGCAAACTTCAAGTCTCGGAGGACAGAGGACGTGAACTCTTTGCCCTTCATGGTAACTAGAGGCCTGTTTGTTCGCCTGCTGGACCACATGTATAACATATGTTGTTATTATTGATTTAGACCAACACGCCTTCATGTAAAATAACACAAACACTCAAACAGATCAATGAAAGAATCAGAAACATATTAAAATAGAATATAAAAACACAACATTTGAATTTCCTTGGTGAAGTGCAGTAACAGATACTAGAAGCTTTTGAGTCATATATTCTGCTGAACCTTTATTATTTTTGCAACAGGATGTTGTTTTTGTTTACTGTATTGCATGTATATAGGAAAACGTGACAGTACCTGAAAAGTTCTGCTAGTTCTACGTATTATTATTATCACCATTATTATTATTATTATTATTATTATTATTATTATTATTATTATTATTATTATTATCTGAATACGTTATTCGGCAAAGCGCAAATAGTGTTTTTTTATGAACATTTATTTTGTACAAATATTTAAAAAATAGTTTGTTTTCGGGAAGAAAAAACCATGTCTAATACCAGCATGCAGATTGTTTACATCACTGTCTCAGTGTCTCTCCTCTGCTCCGCTGTGACGTCTATCAGCAGGTCTCAGTGAGGGGAGTCACATCCACCTGCTACATGACGCACATTGCTCAAGATGCTCAAGAGTGACATTAGGTTTGATGACATCATCTTCCTAAAGAGAGTATCGGCCATTTTCACACAGTAAGAAGCACAAGATTAAATAATAAACTGAACGATGGCTGAGTTCCATTTAGCTGTTTCAGTTTCAGGGTCGTCACATCGTACCTGCAGCCTCACTGTCACACTGTTTACTGGGACACTTCAACATCATTTTAAAGCATTACCGCAACAACTCTGACTCATCATCAGCTTTAAGGTGACATGTTGAACTTGTCAGCAAACAGCTGCTTATTTACGGAGCAACATTCATGTGGAGTCGTGTTTCTCTTTTAGCTGTTTCTGCTCTCTACCAACTCCTGAGGGAAATATCTGGCTCTTTAGCTGCTAAATGCTCCACTATGTTCACCAGCTAGTCTACAGCTAACTGTGAGCAGCTAGTCTACAGCTAACTGTGAGCAGGTAGTCTACAGCTAACTGTGAGCAGGTAGTGTACAGCTAACTGTGAGCAGCTAGTCTACAGCTAACTGTGAGCAGGTAGTCTACAGCTAACTGTGAGCAGGTAGTGTACAGCTAACTGTGAGCAGGTAGTGTACAGCTAACTGTGAGCAGGTAGTGTACAGCTAACTGTGAGCAGCTAGTCTACAGCTAACTGTGAGCAGGTAGTCTACAGCTAACTGTGAGCAGCTAGTCTACAGCTAACTGTGAGCAGGTAGTCTACAGCTAACTGTGAGCAGGTAGTGTACAGCTAACTGTGAGCAGGTAGTGTACAGCTAACTGTGAGCAGCTAGTCTACAGCTAACTGTGAGCAGGTAGTCTACAGCTAACTGTGAGCAGCTAGTGTACAGCTAACTGTGAGCAGGTAGTGTACAGCTAACTGTGAGCAGCTAGTCTACAGCTAACTGTGAGCAGGTAGTCTACAGCTAACTGTGAGCAGGTAGTCTACAGCTAACTGTGAGCAGGTAGTGTACAGCTAACTGTGAGCAGGTAGTCTACAGCTAACTGTGAGCAGGTAGTGTACAGCTAACTGTGAGCAGCTAGTCTACAGCTAACTGTGAGCAGGTAGTGTTCAGCGGCTTTTTAACAGCTTCTTCTCTGAAAACGACGCTATGAGACGCTGAGAGTGAACCAGAACAGTAAAGTTGCAGCCGGACAGATAAACAATGAGCTGAAACTCACTATAAAGCTCCGTAAAGCCGAGAGGAGCTGCAGAGTCTCTGTAGGTTCACCACCACGAGCCACGACCAACAGCTCAGTGATATTATTGTAAGAAATATTGATTATAGATGATTTAATATTATGACAAGTCAGAATATCTGCTGTGAAAAATGTCTACAGTTGGATACAGTTACATCTTCAACAAACTGTCTGTTACATGTGAAGAGTCTTGAGTTCAAAAGTGAACAGAACGATCTCACTACAAGGTCCATTTAGTGGCTGATCTGGAGCTTTTGATTGTATCACATCATCTCCCCCAGCAAACAGAAATGTAAATGTCCATGTCGGAGACGTTGTATGTTTGAAGAATTTCATGAATATCAAACAGGGAGGTGAGATCTGAGCATGCATGGAATATGATGGGATACTTTTATTATAGAGTCCATTAATCGATCAGGATTTGATGCAATTATAAATGAATAATAATTTTAGTGATCTCTGGAGGGAGTGTTGTGAATTCACCTCTGTAATGTTATATTCACTGTAATTTAGCTTTTCTAACTTCTATCTTTGGATTGTTTCTTTTCATAACCCTCCTCCTCCTCTGCTCTCTCTCTCTCTGTTCTGTTCTCTGACTTCCTCCCACTCTCGCTGCACAACCTGATTAGAGACAGAATATTTCTCCACACAAATCAATAAAACCTAACCCACAGACAGTACACCCAGATGCAGTTTTACTCATGTTGAAATGTTTCCACCCTGACAGTCAGAAGTTTCAGATCTGCAGCTTTCCCTAACAGCTGGGTCAGCTGACACCTGCTATCACGTCACGCCTCCACTGAGTACAAACTAAATCAGGTCAGGTGGAGCCGCGCTACAGCCGGCAGGAAGAGCTAAAGTTAGCATGCTAGCATTCAACGTTTCATCGGTATTTTATATGTAAACTGACATACAGCTGGCAGTTTAGCATCGCGACTGGAGGCAGAAAGGCTCACTGCAACGTTACAAATGCAAATTCAAATAATGATCATTAACACACTGTATCACTGTCTGTTTAATCTGCACAGAAACCAAAATGAAAAAAAATTACGTGTTGTGGTTTTAGGTTGCCTGGCAACCAGCTGATAATCTTTTCATTTTAGTCCCAGCAAAAAAAGCAAGTCAGTGTATTTCCCAAAATGTTAAATTATCCCTTCAATCACCGTCCTGCACTGATGAACACAACTACACACATAGTGAGGGAGATGCCTTTCCATCACTGACCATTTCTGAGATACTTGAATCTCTGGCAGGTTCCTCCGTGTTCACCACCTTAGATCACAACAGTGGTTATTGGCAAGTGGAAATGGACCCAGAAAGCCAGCCTCTCACTGCTTTCGTCATATGTTTTCGGTTGTTCCATTTTCAGGTTATGCCTTTCGGCTTGAAGGGAGCTCCAGCTTCCTTCCAAAGGCTCATGACTCAGGTGCTCTGCTTGTGTACTTGGATGACATTATAATCTATTCCAGAGATGTCCAGACTCACCTTTATGACATCCAGTTGGTGTTTGAATGTCTCTAACAGGCCGGCCTTACACTCAAGCTGAAGAGACGCCGCTTCTGTCGCCCTGTGCTGAAGTTCCTGGGTCATGTAGTGAGCAAGGAGGGACGGCAAGCGGATCCAGCAACGACAGAAGCACTTTGTGACTACCCTGTGCCAAGAAACCTTAAGGAAGTCCAAAGGTTTCTGGGTCTTGCTGGATGGTACCATCCTTACTTCCCTAACTTTTCAATGATTGCGGACCTCTGAATGCACTAAAAAGGAAAGGAGCCAAGTTCTAGTAGTCAGAGGAATGTCAGAAGGCATTTCAGTGTCCTAAAGACCATCTGACTTCTCCTCCTGTCCTTGGTCACCTGGATATGTATAATATGTTTGTTGTTTACACTGATCCACTGGTCTGGGGGCTGTTTTGGCACAAAGATCGAACACTTCCTCTAGAGAAGAGGTCATCGCTTATGGCAGCCGCTCTCTGACCACGGCAGAGCAACACTACTCCAGCACAGAGCGCAAGTGTCTGGCTGTGGTGTGGAGTCTGGAGAAGTGGAGACACTATCTGGAAGGGAAACCTTTCGTGGTTGTCACGGACCACTCTTCATTGTTGTGGGTCTTCAACACCACTAAATCCAGCTCCAGGCTTATACGCTGGGCACTGCGTCTGCAGGAATTTTCTTTTATGATTGAGTATCGAAGGGGTAGATTACGCAATGCCCCGGGTGCTTTGTCACGGGCCCCCGTTCTGGCCTCCCTGGTGTTGTACACCGGGCCAGCTGGTCTCTCCTATCTGGAGAGACCAGCTGAGTGATCCAGAAGATATATCAGGCACTGCTCCGGGATGACAAACCGGCCAGTGAAGTAGACTCCGGTTTCATCATCTTGGAGGATAAAGTTTACAGGAAAACCAAACATCCTGACCGGGGGGACATATACCAGGTGTATGTACCACAGTCAGTTCGTTCAGTTGTCCTACATGCGTACCACAATAATACTTTGAGTGGTCATTTTGGTGACTTGATTTGAGGATTCATGAGGTTGCATACTGGCTGAAAATATTGACAGATGTTGCAGAATATGTAAAATCTTGTACTGTGTGTCAGAAATACAAACCTGAGTCGAGGGAGCCGGCTGGCTTGCTCCAACAGACCCAGGTAACGGAGCCATGGAAATGCTAGGTTTGGACGTTATGGGTCCTCTGCCTCGTAGCTCCCTGGCAAACTCCCAGTTACTTGCTGTGGTAGACTATTGTAGTCGGTGGGTTGAGTTGTTTCCTTTACGGAATGCTACTGCTTCCATAATCAGAAAGTGTCTGCGGAAGGACATCTTTACACGTTGGGGTGTCCCAAAGTATGTTTTGTCAGACCGGGGACCTCAGTTCACCTCTGAGGTTTTCAAACTAACATGTCGGAGCGCTCCCTGAAAAGCATGATAGCTTCTTATGTTGAGGAGAAGCATAAGAGTTGGGACTGGTTCATACTAGACTCTGCAGTCAATGAAGCTACTGGCTCTTCCCCAGCTGAGCTGCTGCTTGGAGGATCTTTAAAAGGACCTTTCGTCAGAGCCCATGAGCCCTCTGCACAGGTGGTCCCCGTGCCCCGAAAAATGTCCAAGCTCTTGTAGAGTCAAACCTGGAACGGGCAAAAAGAAAACAGGCTCATAATTACAACAAACACCGACGACACGTAACCTACCAAGAGAAAGACAGGGTCTGGATGAAAGCCCATCCCCTGTCCAAGGCTTCTAAAAACTATACAGCCAAGCTTGCACCACGGTGGATTGGTCCATACCGTGTTGTGGAGCAGACGGGCCCTGTGAATTACAGAATTGTGCTCGAGGACACGGGACGGGATCTTGATTTACAACCAAGTAATTTAAAATATATCAGACACTAGTTATTATTCAGTAGTAGTATCTAATGTCTTCAAACATGTCTGAAGAGGATCTTTTAATTAAACTCAGTTAAACTCTAAATACGGTGCACATAGTAAAAAGCTGTTGGACACTGTTCTCCCATGATGCAATGCACACGGGCAAATAGAGGAGCTGCTCACAGCTGGACAAAAGCAGCAGTGGATGGAACAACTCCACCAGATTAACCTGCTGGTGACTGGTGACTGTAGACTGTATTAAATAACGGACGGAGCCACCGTGACGTCACCTGTTGGTTTGTGGACTCACTACATGATCTGAGTCAGTGGTCGATGTGAGTCGTGCATGTGTGAGCGGGTCCACCATCTTGGACAGCTCGGTACTGAACATCGACTCCTTGGAGGATCTTTGAGTGCAAACAAACACTGAACAAGACCAAAATGTTACAATTAACTTTCATGACCTGAAAACACAATGAAATTATGACGGCTACAGCTGTACTGTGGTTACACCATGGTTACATTACCAACGCTGTCGCCATGGTAGCAACTTGTCAATCACAACATAGCCCCGCCCTAAAGCAGACACTGATTTATCATCAAATTTAAATTAAATGGGACCATAATTTACTAAATGAACATCATGCTGCACTGAAGAAGAGTTGAAACTAGTGATCGAGACCATAAACTCATTAGGAAAGTGTTTACTGAGGTAATAAATCCAGTGAGCAGTAGAGTCATTTCCTCATAGACTTCCATACAATCACACTTCTTTATGCAGCCAGTGGAGTCGCCCCCTGCTGGCCAGTAGAGAGAATGCAGGTTTAAGGCACTTCCACATCACTTCACTTTTACCTGCTTAGTGTGGAGACGAGATGCAGCGTGTTGCATCGTTTCCTGCTAGTATAGAACCAACAATTAGTCTATTAATCAATTAGTCGATCAACAGAAGATTAATCAACTGTTTTGATAATTTAATAATCACTTTAGTCATTTTTGATGCAAAAAGCCAGTGCAGGCTCTCAAATGTTGGATTTGAAGCTTTTCTGTGTCATACATAAGATTATTTATTAAGAAATTATAATTATTACTATTTACTGACGTTATACAGACAAAATGATGAATCAGGAAAATAATCTGCAGATTAATCAATAATGGAAACAATCAATCCTAATGTAGTATGTTGATTTTTTGTATGCTAACAGAAAGACACAATACCATGAAGATTAGTATGAAGTGTATATAGAGTGAAGTTTAGTGATGACATACTATGTGTGTGTGCTGCTCCGTCACTTCTGTGCTGTTTGCTAATGCAGCTTCACCTCTGACCTCTGATCAGTGTGTGGGCTGTGAGCTGTGTGGGAGAGCAGAGCGTGATGATCACACTCTACATCCAAACCAGAACATACAAGAGACATAAAATAGGTTACAGGAGATTTACAGTATTTCACAGTATTATGTTTTATATAACAGATGCAATGAAGGGATAAAGATCATACTGAAGCTGCTGATCTGTGTAGGGAGGAACACATTACTGAGTAACATATTGCAGTAATGTGATTACTTAGTGATATGTTATAGTAATCTGATTACTTAGTGATATGTTACAGTAATCTGATTACTTAGTGACATGTTACAGTAATCTGATTACTTAGTGACATGTTACAGTAATCTGATTATTAGTAACAGGTTACAGTGATCTGATTACTTTAACATGTTGCAGTAATCTGATTACTTAGTGACATGTTACAGTAATCTGATTATTAGTAACAGGTTACAGTGATCTGATTACTTTAACATGTTACAGTAATCTGATTACTTAGTGACATGTTACAGTAATCTGATTATTAGTAACAGGTTACAGTGATCTGATTACTTTAACATGTTGCAGTAATCTGATTACTTAGTGACATGTTACAGTAATCTGATTATTAGTAACAGGTTACAGTGATCTGATTACTTTAACATGTTACAGTAATCTGATTACTTAGTGACATGTTACAGTAATCCGATTACTTAGTGACATGTTACAGTAATCTGATCACTATTTTCAGTAACAAGTAGTGTAAGGGATTCCAAATTCAGAATTACATTACAGGTAGTAACCTCAGTAACATTCATTAGTTACTGATTGGTTGAGGGAGCTAGAAGCAGCCAATCATCTGCCTCCTTCTGCTTCCTACACACTACATCTGAATCCTCAGAGTTCTTATCAAACTTAGACATTAGGGCAGATAAAAGATGTCTATCTGATGGTGCTGTAGTTAAATTTGAAGGAAGCTTCATCAGAAGTTCAAACTAAGTTTGTGACGGAAGTTCCATCAGTATTGAATTCACTGCCATGTCTCAATACTACAGAGGACTCTTATGTTAACTTTAGTTCCTCCCATATTGATAATCTTGTTGATAGAGCTGCAGGCTCACTAAGACAAACACTCGACTCCATCGCCCCCTTAAAAAGGAAGATAATAAAACATAAGAGTTTAGCTCCATGGTTTAACTCCCAAACCCGCAAATTAAAGCAAACATTGTGAAAACTTGAAAGGATTTGGCGTTCCACCAAAGTAGAAGATTCTCGCTTAGTCTGGCAAGATAGTGTTAAAACATATAGGAAGGCCCTCTGTAATGCCAGAGCCGCCTATTACTCAGCATTAATAGAAGAGAATAAAAACTGCCCTAGGTTCCTTTTCAGCACTTTGGCTGACAAAGAGTCATAACTCTACTGATCCATGTATTCCTATAGCTCTCAGTAGTAACGACTTTATGAGCTTCTTTAATGATAAAATTCTAACTATTAGAGACAAAATTAACCACCTCCTGCCCTCAACAGGCACCGTTCTCTCCCCAAACACAGGAACCTTGGAAACAGCTGTAAATCCTGACATATATTTGGACTGTTTTTCTCCAGTAGACTTGTCTGAACTAACTTCAATGATTTGTTCAGCTAAACCATCAACCTGTCTCTTAGACCCCATCCCAACTAGGCTGCTTAAGGAAGCCTTACCCTTAGTGAGCACTTCTTTACTAGATATGATCAATCTGTCTTTAGTAACAGGCTATGTACCACAGTCCTTTAAAGTAGCTGTAATTAAACCTCTTCTTAAGAGGCCTACTCTTGATTCAGGTGTTTTAGCCAATTATAGACCTATATCTAACCTTCCATTTCTCTCTAAGATCCTTGAGAAAGCAGTCTCTAATCAGTTATGTGACTTTCTACATAACAATAGTTTATTTGAGGATTTTCAGTCAGGATTTAGAGGCATCATAGCACAGAGACAGCACTGGTGAAAGTCACAAATGACCTCCTAACTGCATCGGACAAAGGATTTGTCTCTATACTTGTCCTGTTAGATCTTAGTGCTGCATTCAACACAATTGACCATCAAATCCTTTTGCAGAGACTGGAACATTTAATCGGCATTAAAGGAACTGCATTAATCTGGTTTAAGTCCTATTTATCAGACCGATTTCAGTTTGTACATGTTAATGATGAATCCTCCGTGAAGGCAAAAGTTAGACACGGAGTTCCACAAGGTTCTGTACTTGGACCAATTCTATTCACCTTATATATGCTTCCTTTAGGTAATATTATTAGGAAACACTCCATAAACTTTCATTGTTATGCAGATGATACCCAATTATATTTATCAATGAAGCCTGATGAACCCAATCAGTTAAACAAACTCCAAACATGCCTTAACGACATAAAGACCTGGATGACCTGCAATTTTCTGCTACTAAACTCAGATAAAACTGAAGTTATTGTGCTTGGCCCTAAACACCTTAGAAACACATTATCTAATGATAAAGCTACTCTGGATGGCATTACCCTGGCCTCCAGCACCACCGTAAGGAATCTGGTTAAGTTATCTTTGATCAGGATATGTCCTTTAACTCCCACATAAATCACATCTAAAGGACTGCCTTTTTTCACTTACGTAATATCACAAAAATCAGGCACATCCTGTCCCTAAAAGATGCAGAAAAACTAGTCCACGCATTTGTTATTTCTAGGCTGGATTATTGCAATTCCTTATTATCAGGCTGCTCTAACAAGTCTCTAAAGACTCTCCAGCTGGTCCAGAATGCAGCTGCACGTGTTCTGACTAAAACTAGAAAAAGAGACCACATTTCTCCCATTTTAGCTTCGCTGCATTGGCTTCCTGTAAAATCTAGAATAGAATTTAAAATCCTTCTCCTAACTTACAAAGCCCTTAATGGTCAGACACCATCATATCTTGAAGAGCTCATAATACCGTATTATCCCACTAGAACACTGCGCTCCCAGTATGCAGCTTACTGGTGGTTCCTACAGTCTTTAAAAGTAGAATGGGAGGCAGAGCCTTCAGCTATCAGGCTCCTCTTCTATGGAACCATCTTCCAGATTCGGTCCGGGGTGCAGACACCCTCTCTATGTTTAAGAGTAGGCTTAAAACTTTCCTTTTTGATAAAGCTTATAGTTAGGGCCGACCAGGCTCGCCTTGGATCAGCCCTTAGTTATGCTGCTATAGGCCTAGACTGCTGGGGGATTTCCCATGATGCACTGAGCTCCTCTCTCCTCCTCCTCCTCTCCATCTGTATGTATTCATGTAACATCAATGCATGTCACTAACTTTGCTTCTTCCCCGGAGTTTTTTGTGCTTTCTCATCTCACAGGAAACCTTCAGCTGCTGCTGCTATTATTATTATTATTATTATTGTTGTTGTTGCTGTTGTTGTTGTTGTTGTTGTTGTTATGCTTCTCTGTGTCTCTCCCCCCTTTTTCTTTCTCTCTCTCTCGGTCGAGGCAGACGGCGCCACCTAGAGTCGGGTTCTGCTGGAGGTTTCTTCCCGTTAAAGGGGAGTTTTTCCTGCTGCTGCTCATGGGTTAATGTTGGGTCTCTGTAGATTAAAGAGTTCAGTCTAGACCTGCTCTATGTGGAAAGAGCCCTGATATAACGTCTGTTGTGATTTGGTGCTTTATAAATAAAATTGACTTGACACCTCCTACAGTAAATACACTGAATATGAACTAAATATCACAAACACACCTCAGCTGTCTGAAAACATCTTTCTCATCAGCGGATAATAAACATTTCATTTCATATTTTTACAATCAGTGTTTGTCTTCATGTTTGGGCTTTCCTTCATAAAGCAGCAGCTCTGTTGTCTGTGCTGCTCTCTAGTGGAGAAAACATAAAACCGCATGTTAAATAAAAGTCAGTTTGGTTTATTTGAATCATTTTCAGAGGACTGAAGAGACAAAACGATCCAGTAATAAAACAATAAGCCAAGGTCAGTTTATTAGGTACACAGAGCTCATACAACAGCCTTAAAATAAATCTCAGCTTCATTATTAACGGTTATAATGCTCAGTTTTTGTTATAAATGTCTAACAGTTTCAACATTAAGCTTACTGCATATATGTATATTTAACCAGGTAAGTCTCAAATCAAAATCAGGCAACAATGAAACAATTCTAAAAACAAATATGATTCTTAAATAAAGGACTGGAGCAGAATACATGAATGATCTCCTCCCAGTTCTGTCTGCACAGCAGGAACAGAGCATAAACTGAGATGTGATGAACTCTGTGAAACAACTTGACTTCAGCCTCAGTTTCTTAAACATGTTGCTCAAAAGAAACACATTCATCAAGTCAAAAACACCTAAAACAGTAAAGAACTTCTACTGTCGGCATTAGATTCAGAAACCTTAATAAACTGGAAACTGAGTGTTCACATGTACAGTTCTGTACAAAAGTTTTAGGCAGTAAAAGTGTTTCAAGAGAACGTTACAAATAGTTTTTATTGATCAGTTAACAGTTGTAAAGAAACTGAAGAAACCTGAATGAAATCAATATTTGGTGTGATCAGCTTTGTCTTTTTAAATGCAGGTCCAGTTCTCCTCAGCAGGGTTGAAATTGCCAAATTTAAATTTATTCTTATTGAGATAGTATGAGTTATGTTAATTATTAAGTCGATTCTCCTGGAGCGTCTTACAGATTGATGCTCCTTTAGCTTTTTTTGTATTTGCTAAAACAACTACATTTAATGCACATTAGCCCACAAACTGACACTGAAATCACAGTCAGACACCTTGTGTCTTTTCAGTGAATAGTCAATGTTCTTAGGGGGTTCCGGTCTTGTTAATCGTCTTGACCCCACAGGTCAGGAACGTCTCATCTAAAACACAGTTCTGCTGTGGAAGAAGGTTTCTGGTCAGGTGGAGCAAGCAAGGTTTGTAGATGAACCTAAAACATACAAAAAGCAGTGGTATAGTCCTTTAAGTATGACCGATGCAATCGCTACTTTCAGACACAAGATGGCAGTAAAACTGTTCAAACCCTCCAGCAGAGAGAAACTGCTGAGAGAAGCTTCTGTGGACACATGAAGACCTGAGACGAGTTACTGCACAGTTCAGGACCTGCAACACACTAGTGTGCAAATATAAACAACTTTAAACAGCCTGTAAATACGACGTGAGTCAGCTGATTGCTCAGTTACATCAGTTATGTCTGAGCACATTTATGGGCCGTGGCTCAGGAGGCAGAGCGGGTCGACGGTTCGATTCCCGGATCCTCCAGTCCCCATGTAGACGGATCTTTGGACGAGATACTGAACCCTAAATTATCCTCCTGATGAGCAGGTTGCACCTTGTATGGCAGCCTGCCATCAGTGTATGAATGTGTGTGTGAACGGGTGAATGTGTGTGTGAACGGGTGAATGTGTGTGTGAACGGGTGAATGTGTGTGTGAACGGCTGAATGTGTGGGTGAATGTGTGTGTGAACGGGTGAATGTGTGGGTGAATGTGTGTGTGAACGGCTGAATGTGTGTGTGAACGGGTGAATGTGTGGGTGAATGTGTGTGTGAACGGCTGAATGTGTGTGTGAACGGGTGAATGTGTGTGTGAACGGGTGAATGTGTGTGTGAACGGCTGAATGTGTGGGTGAATGTGTGTGTGAACGGGTGAATGTGTGGGTGAATGTGTGTGTGAACGGGTGAATGTGTGTGTGAACGGGTGAATGTGTGGGTGAATGTGTGTGTGAACGGCTGAATGTGTGTGTGAATGGGTGAATGTGTGGGTGAATGTGTGTGTGAACGGGTGAATGTGTGTGTGAACGGGTGAATGTGTGGGTGAATGTGTGTGTGAACGGCTGAATGTGTGTGTGAACGGGTGAATGTGTGGGTGAATGTGTGTGTGAACGGGTGAATGTGTGGGTGAATGTGTGTGTGAACGGCTGAATGTGTGTGTGAACGGGTGAATGTGTGGGTGAATGTGTGTGTGAACGGCTGAATGTGTGTGTGAACGGGTGAATGTGTGTGTGAACGGGTGAATGTGTGTGTGAACGGCTGAATGTGTGGGTGAATGTGTGTGTGAACGGGTGAATGTGTGGGTGAATGTGTGTGTGAACGGCTGAATGTGTGTGTGAATGGGTGAATGTGTGGGTGAATGTGTGTGTGAACAGGTGAATGTGTGTGTGAACGGGTGAATGTGGCTTGTAGTGCTTTGAGTGATTGGGAGACTAGAAAGGCGCTGTGCAGCAAAGCATTCACCATTCAGCAGCTGGTTTCCAGTTTAGGTTATTTAGTTTCTCATAATCTTCCTGCTCCCAGTGCTGCCAGTTCTTATCTTATCCTCTGGTTTCCATCACAGCCGTCAGGCAACAAGGGTCAGGGTTAATTTATTGTCTTTTGTATTCTTACACATGAAACAAAATGTGTATTCAGGTCCAGCAGAGTACAATGCAGTAAGTCTAAAAATAATCTATAATAATTAGTCCTATAATTAATAATTAGTCCTATAATTAATAATTAGTCCTATACTAAGAATAAATAACAATAATAAGAATATCTAATAAATACCACAGTGCAGAGGATTAAAAAACAAGTTTCCAGTTACTAATACAGCAAATCTAACATCACTACAGTAACTTCCTGTTGTTTCCATTATTTCTACTCTGCAGCTTC
>NC_056536.1:35191589-35194089 GCF_910596095.1 Thunnus maccoyii
GTCTTGCCTTGTTCTTTCCCGACCACCACAAGATTAAAGAAGGTTTTCGTCTGCCCTCTGCATGCCGGTCTCTGCATTTGCGTCCATTCCTGCTACTCATCCTGACAATCTCTCCTATGAATAAGTCTCAAGCTTTCACCTTCATGAATCTCCAATCAGGAAGTAAAGATGTAGTGATTGATGGATTGCCTGATGGATTAGCTTCGTGCTATAATGCTGAAATTCTGCTTTACAGTAACAGGTGATTCTGATTGTTATTAGTTTAAATTTTGCTTTCACTCTGATTAAAATACAAGACATCATGCGGCTCATTAAACCAGCAGGAAGCAGAAACTACGTTCACGTTTCATTCACAGATCCTGCGTCCTAATTAATGACAGACTGGTGTTTAGAGACTAAATATTATTTAAATATTATTAACCTTCATCTGATGAACACAAACGCCTCATTGTAAATGTGTTCAGTTCCTGTGAAAGAGTTAGCAGCATCCATAGAGCCACATTTATAGGAAATATGTCGGGTTGAAATAAAGCAGAATTTGGAGGCTGAGGTTTTATTGGGGTTTGTTCACACTAAACACATTTTATTTAAAAGACTCCTGATGGAAAGAAACAGTCTGGCTGCTCACACAGGAAGGAAAAAGACCTAAAATATATTAAAAGTAAAGAAACCAGCGACTGTAAAGTGAGGAAACAGCAACAGTTTGAACACAACCTGTATATATAACATGTATATACTGTTTATGGACTCTGATGATGAAACACTCGCTGCTCACTTTCCTCTGCAGGAAGAAACCAACCAGAAAGACTCAAACACACCGGCGCTGCTCAAAGCGGTTAAAGTTGACATTTTGAAGATGAGAGGGTTTTTTTCCTCCGACAGCTGCGATCTGCAGCTGCAGATAAGAGTCTGCCGGACGTGTTTCCAGCCGCGAAGGAGACACAAAAACATGTTTACATGTGTGAAGCATCCGAATGTCACAGAGATGAATGAACAGGTAAAGAACAATAAGAGCAAAGAGACAGAGAGAGTGAAGGGAGGAGGGGAGGGAGAAGCCGAGGAGGAGGAGGAGGAGGAGGAGGAGGAGGAGGAACAAGGCATCGCGGAGAGGAAAATTAATTGCCGGCTGCTGGTTATTGGCTGGCTGTGCTGCCGCGGAGGCTGCTGTTGTTCCAGCGCGGGGAGGATGCTGCAGAAGAAGAGAAAGCAGCGAGCAGAGAGCTGCAGATCTGTCTGCTGATCCATCCCATCATATATATGTGAGAGCAGCCAGAACTGCTGGAGCAGGGAGGGAAACACTGGATCTGTCCTCCGTCTGAAGGAAGGGAAGCAGCAGCAGCAGCAGCAGCAGCAGCAGCAGGAGGAGGAGGAGGAGGAGGAGGAGGAGGAGGAGGGACGCTGGTGTGGAAGCTTTGCCCAGGCGAGGATCACCCTCAGTGGGAGGACCTGCGGGCTGATTCCTCCGGGGAAATCAGGCAGCGGACGGCTCCTAAAACATCTGGAGAGGTGCAACTGGGATTAAATCACTTCACTTGAATTTTAATGTTGACCAGCAGCAGGAGGGATGAAGGAGGGATGAAGGAGGGATGAAGGAGGGATGAAGGAGGTCTGGAGGTTTATTTTTATTCACACTTGTAGAGGTGATTTGCTAATCAAGTCTGTAATCTGTAAAAGTCCTGATGTTTTAAATCTGAAACACGCAGCAACCTGCTTCATTCATACAGACACACGTTTCTGGAAATCTTCTACATTGATTAGAAAATAACTAACAATTGTTTTCATTATTGATTAATGTTGCTGATATTTTCTCATTAAATTTGTTGTTTGGTTCCAAATATGTCAGAAAATAGTAAAAAGAGTCCAAGTTGATGTTTTCAAGTTGCTTGTTTTGTTTGACAAACGGTCAAAATCCAAAGATTTAAAATCTGCTGTTAAATAAGTAAAAAGCAGCTGAAACAGGTTCTGATGTGTTTTAATCTGAAACCGTTTAAAACAAACCAGAAGTGAGAAACACGAACCGACTGATGAAAATATCTCAAAGAGACAAAACGACGAGTTCAGACCAACGTTTATCTTCATACATGAAACACGATGAAAGCAGCGAAACGCTGCTGCTGACACACAAATATATATATATATATTAATTACTGTTAATATATTTATATAATATATATTAATTACTGTTAATATATATATATAATATATATTAATTACTGTTAATATATATATATAATATATATTAATTACTGTTAATATATTTATATAATATATATTAATTACTGTTAATATATTTATTTAATATAAATTAATTACTGTTAATATATTTATATAATATATATTAATTACTGTTAATATATTTATTTTATATATAAACAACACGAACCTCTGACTAACCTGTCTGTGTGTGTGTGTGTCTGTGTGTGTGTGTGTGGTCTGTGTGTGTGTGTGTGTGTGTGTGGTCTGTGTGTGTGTGTGTGTGTGTGTGTCTGTGTGTGTGTGT